>NC_056741.1:344978640-345078640 GCF_019279795.1 Protopterus annectens | reverse complement strand
GCAGTGCTTACCAAAACAACAATATAATGTAATAGATGAACTGAAGCCCTTTCAAAAGATAAAAGGGAAATCAAATAATTGTATTAACAATTTTCCCTCCACATCTTCCACAAAATATGACCTAACAGCTTGTGTGCTGATTCTTTGCAGTCTCATACATGAGACAGATTATATACCCACAATTGAGATGCAGCCTTAAGTGGCAGAAAACTCTGCATCATATGCATGTCTTACGCTTTAAGAAATTCCTCAAATGAATTTTAGTGCAGTCCCCATGACAGTTTTGCAGACCTTTGTTGTAGCATTTTTAGTTTGCTGACTGAATTCTTGGAGCTCCACCTTCAAAACTGAATACTATAGTCAAGGCACCATTTCTGCATTATTCAGCAAGCAGGCATTACTGTTTCATTCGTTTACTTTTTATATGTTATTCTTCTTCATCCTCATGTCACCTCTTTGCACAATCAGTATCTTACACAAAGATATTAGCATCTAGTACATGGTGTGATGCACTTCAGTTGTCTTTTGTACACTGTGTGATGTACTTTAGTTTTCTTTCCTACACAGTCAGGTGTACCTTGGTGTACTTTGGTACATGGTGTGATGTACCTTACTGCTCTTTGCAATACCAGGCTACAACTCTTACCACACTTTTCGGCCACCAAACCAGGATCAAAACACTAAAGGTGCAGGAGTGTCCATATTCACACCACCAGGTTAGTTGCCCAACACAATGTGTCTGAAATTCTCCAGGTGCCACTAACACTAGGTAAGACTGCAATCCAAATTGTAGCTTGCTACAGATCCCCCACCATGCCCCAAGATTCTCATTACAACTTTCTAAACAAAAAATATTAATATACAATCAAACACCCTAATACTGGGTGATTTCAACTTCCCTGCCATTAAGGGCACAGCTTATATTCTCTCCCTTATCCAAAAAACTCAAACCATGCACTCCCTCTGCTGACTTATTACCCACAGAATACTTACAGTTAGCAGCCAAATCCATAGCTTACCCTATCTCCATACTAACCAATAGAACCATCACTGAAGGATATGTCCCTAAACTTTGGAAAGTTCCCCTTGGTATTCCCCTTCATAAGGGTGGAAATTCCACTGAACTCTCCAACTATCGTCCCATAGCCCTACTGTCTCCCTTATCTAAGATTATGGAAAAGTGTATCCACAAGCAACTGCTTGACCACCTTCTCCAAAATAACTTGCTTACCAATACCAAACATGGTTTCAGACATTCCCATAGCACTACCACTGCCCTCCTTTCCTTTACGGACACCATCAACAAAAACCGTAACCTTAACATGCTTTCCTCTGCACTTTTCTTAGACCTGTCAAGGCTTTCGACATGGTTAACTACCAAATACTCATACATATTCTTAAATCTCTGTCACTTGACACACTAGCTATAAAATGGTTCCAGTCCTACTTAAATAACAGACATCAAGCTGTACTCTGGAACTCCACTCTCTCTACCCATCTACCTGGTAATATTGGTGTCCCTCAAGGGTCCATACAGGGCCATCTCCTGTTTACTTTATTCATCAATGACCTTCACCAAGTAGTTCACTTATTTGCTCAGCCACATCTGTATCGGAACTTCACTCCCTGACAACTCTGTAGAAAGTACAGTTTTGTACCTACCATAAATGTAGATGTTAGAGGATCCACATTGCTGCAGTCATAACCTGTGGGTAGTCCGCTGTCCTCGGTCGGCCCGAATACCAAAGGGTTAGGCTGACGTCGGTCATGGTCGCCCGGAGATGACATCAGTACGTAGTAGTACTTAAGCGCATGACCGACGTCATATCCTCAGTCTTTCTTGCCCCAGATGTCAGAATGCCTTTAGAAGGAAAAGGCCAGACCCAAAAGAAAAATAGAATGCCCCACAACCAGAAAAGGAAAAATAACAAAAATCCCAAGGGCACAACAACCACAATAACCACCCCAATAACAGAGGGGAAGGAGGGAGGGAAAACAGGACTGCAGCAATGTGGATCCTCGAACATCTATTTATGGTAGGTACAAAACTGTACTATGTTCTTCGTCCCACATTGCTGCAGTCATAACCTGTGGGTAGAATCCCAAAGCAAAGGAAAATGGGAGACTGGCAAACTAAAAGGCATTAGGGGCTGCTAACATGCCCTGTAATACTGCAGTGGCAAACCCAGCCCTGGACTTAGAATAAAGAGGGAGATGGTAATGCTTGGAAAAAGTGTGAACTGAACTCCAAGTAGCTGCTTCCAAAATATCTTTAGTAGCTACACCCCCTCAGAAAAGCAGTAGATGTAGCAGTAGCCCTAGTGGAGTGAGGCCTGATCCCAGCAGGAACATTCTTCCCATGATGGGAATAACAAAAAGCAATACAGTTACCAATCCACTTTGAAATAGTCTGTTTAGACACAGCTTTCCCTTGAGAAGTCACAGCAAGAGAGACAAATAACTGTTGAGATTGTCTGAACTCCTTAGTTCTGCTCAAATAGTAACGTAACTGTCTGTGGATATCCAAAGAATGCAAAACTTTTTCCCCTTTATTTTGGGGATCAGCATAAAAAGTAGGCAAATGGATAGACTGGTTCAAAGCCACATTAGAAATCACTTTTGGCATAAAGGTAGGATTAGTACGCAAAGAAACTCTATCCTTATGGAATATCAGAAAAGGTTCAACTGCCATGAGAGCCTGCAATTCAGATACCCTTCTAGCAGAAGTAATGGCCAACAAAAAAGCAGTTTTCCAAGACAAAAATTTCAATTCAGACGTAGCTGCAGGTTCAAAAGGAGGCAAAGTAAGCTTCTCCAACACAAAATTGAGATCCCAGGAAGGAGTAGGAGCTCTACGTGGGGGTCTTATATTTTTTGCCCCTCTAAGAAATTGTTTAAGCAAAGGATGCGAAAATAAAGGAGGGTCACAATCATAGTGAGCAGAAATAGCTGCAGCATGAATCTTCACAGAGGAAAATGACAAACCCTTGTCCAGTAATTCAGTAAGGTACTGTAGAGTAAAACTCAAATTAGGCCCCGAGACATCAAAGCCCTTTGTAGTGCTCCAAAGAAAAAATCTCTTCCATTTTCCAGCATAAACTTTTCTGGTGCTAGGCCACCTAGCTTCCAATAGAACATCCAAAACTTGTTGAGGAAGCTGAGACCCCACAGGCTCTAAAACAGAATTTGCCAGGCCGTTAGATGTAGGGACTGCACTCTGACATTGAGCAAATGACTGCTTGACTGGGACAACAAGTGAGGAAGCTGTGGTAAAGGCCAAGGAGGCCCCTGAATTAAACTCCTCAGCAGAGGATACCAGTGCTGACGTGGCCAATCTGGTGCTATTAGAATCATGCGAGGCTGGTCCCTCCTGACTTTCAAGAGTACCTTTGGAAGGAGAGGCAGAGGAGGAAAAGCATAAACGTGAAGGTTGTTCCAACTGAAAGATAGAGCATCCACTTTCCAAGCTTTTGGGTGAAACATCTTCGTGCAAAATTTTGGTAGTTGGAAATTTAGAGGAGAAGCGAACAGATCTATGTCTGGAGCTCCCCAAGCCATTGTCAACTGCTGGAACACCTGAGAATCCAATTTCCACTCATGGGGGTCCACAATATGTCTGCTCAAAACATCTGCTAGGGAGTTCTGTGCTCCTGGCAGAAACCGAGCTTGAAGAGAAATGTGCAAACTTAGAGCAGTCTCCCACAAAATCATTGCTTGTCTGCAAAGAGGGTAAGAATGTGTTCCCCCCTGCTTGTTGATGTACCACATGACTGTAGTGTTGTCTGTTTGAATCAACACCTGTCCTGGCTGGAGTAGGCCCTTGAAAGCCAACAGAGCAAACTGAACTGCTAGCATCTCCTTCATGTTGATATGCAAATGCTGTAGTCTGGGAGGCCACGTGTCTTGAATCCATTTCCCATTGAAGTGTGCTCCCCAAGCCAGTTCTGAGGCATCCGTCATTATGATCTGACTCGCCTCTGGTCGGGTCACAGAGAGTCCCTTGTTTAGGTGACATTCCTGTGCCCACCACAAGAATTCCTTCTGGATGCAAGGTATTATCCGAATGACAGTGTCCAAAACATGGCAGTGTTGAGTCCATACACTTTTGAGATACCATTGAAGCTTCCTCATATGCAGTTTGGCATTGGGAAGTACTAGGATGCAAGATGCCATGAACCCCAAGGCTTGTAGGACTGTCCTTGCAGTCAGCCTGGACTGTACTGATAATTGCTGAAAGTATAGGTGAAGAGTTCCTTGTTTGTCTGGGGTCAGAAAAGCCATCTGAGAAGCTGTATTCAGTCTCACACCCAGAAAGCACATGTCCTGAGAGGGTACTAGACTGGACTGGACTTTATTTCATTCACAGAATACCCTAGGCATCTTAAAACTGCCATTACATACTGCAGATGCTGGAAGTAACTTGTCTTTGTCTTGAGCAAGATTCAGGCAATCGTCCAGATAAGGATAAATTTGAATTCCCCTCAGTCTGAAGAATGCTATGACAGGGGCCAGAACCTTCGTGAACACCCTGGGCGCAGTAGATAAACCAAAGGGCAATGCAGAGAACTGATAATGAGAAGTACCAGCCGAAGCAGAAACCTCCTGCAACTGGGCCTGATAGGAATGTGAAGATAGGCCTCTGAGATCCAGAGTTACCATCCAGTGATCTTTGCCTAGCATAGGCAGAAGTTGCTGTAAAGTCAACATCTTGAACTTTGGAATGTCTAGGTATGTATTGAGAATGGACAAATCCAGAATTGGCCTCCAAGAATTTCCTTTCTTTGGTACTATGAAAAGGCGAGAGTAAAACCCTAGGCCTACTTCGGAAGGAGGAACCACCTGGATTGCTCCCAGCTGTAAAAGCAAAGAAATTTGTTCCTGCGACTCCAGCCTTTGCTGAGGAGGCACGTCTGGCATGCCTTTGAAAGGAGGAAAAGTGTGGAAATAAAACTTGTAGCCTTGATTTATTATGTCCAACACCCATTTGTCCTGGGTGACCAAACGCCAATCCTGTTTTGAAAAGAGCCAACTTTCCCCCTAGAGGAGCTGCCAGACAAGAGGGATCTGGCAGCTGAAAATACAGGTCATTGGGACTGTTTACGAAAAGGCTGACCCCTGCCCTCACCAGAAGATTGTGCAGGAGAACTCCAAGTCCTAGGTCTGAAGGAACCCTGAGCTTGAGCTTTACCCCTACCACGTCTAGACCTGCCCCTGGACTGAAAATCCGAAGAAGGGTAGGACCACCCTTTTGCAGGCCAATTCCTGCTAAATTTAGGGGGCTGCACTTGCAAAAAGTCCTTAACCGTCTGCATCGACTTAGCTTTCTCTTCCATCTTTTTCAAAACTGACTCCACAGGAGAACCAAAAAGAACTTCAGATTGAAGAGGAGCATCCAAAATCCGAGCTTTCACATGCTCTGACAAATTTTGATTCTTAAGCCAGGCATGCCTGCGAATCACTGAACCAGTAGCAGCCACCCTGGAAGAAGCCTGAATAGCATCAAAGCCACACTGCAAGGAATGTTTACCAACTTGATCAGAAGCATGAACCAAGTCTTGCAATTCTTTGTACTCTATACCCTCAGATAAGGCATCTACCTTAGATTTCAATTGACCTAACAAAAAGTTCTGATATTTCACCATATGAAATTGGCAATTTAAAGCCCTCATAGCTAACGTAGAAGAGGTGTACACTTTTTTACCCCACCTATCCAAAGCTCTAGAATCTTTGTCCAAAGGCACCGGATTCTTAACCACAGAAGCCTTAACACCCTTAGGCCCTTGAATAATGGTTTCTGGATCAGCCCTAGGACTCTTATACAAATATTTATGAGCTTCAGGGACTCTAATACCTGTCTGGCTTGACAGGAGCAGGGGGTAAAGAATCAGGATTAAGAGAAGCCTCAGAAAAAACATCCTGAACATCTAAAACAGGGGGAATAGCTAAAGGCCTATGTTGTGGCAAAAACAGAAATTCCCTCAACCTCTTACGAGAATCCGAAAAATCCTGACCTTCCCACTAGAAATGCTCCCTCATGGAATGCAGGGTTTCAGAAAAGGAAAAATCCTCTGGAGGTGAAGCAGAAGGACAGGAATCCTCTGCCTCCGAATCTGAATAAGAAGGAAAATCATGAATATCCTCAGCAGAGGACTCAGAATAATCAGAAGAATGCTCTATTCCTTCTAAATCCATCTCCACCCTAGGCCTCTTCTCAGGAGGGGGCATAGAACCCCTAATCAAAGTAATCAAATCCTCTGCCATTTTCAACATGTGTTTTTTAGGAACAGAACCTGAAGAACTAGGGCTATGTCCCGAACCAGTAGGACCAGATTTAGACTTAGCAGGCCCTTTAATCACTGAAGTAGAAGGCCTACTAACCTTCTGTAAGGATGGAACCACAGAAACTTGAGAAGCCCCCTCGGCCTGGCCCAACTCTTGAGAGACCAACTCCTGCAAAAGTAAAGGCTCCCCCTGGGATTCAGCCGAGGCCTCGGCTGGATCCACAGATTCAACCGTGGTTTCCATAGAACCGGTATCCACAACGGACGACTCCTCCGGTTTAGACCTTAAAACTTTCTCTTTCCTCTTTTTCGCAGTAGCGGGCGGAGTATCCGATGGCATGCTGTAGTTACACCGCTTACCAAAAACAAGCCTAGCACAGTCTAATCTACGTTTAATGGTGCGCTTATTAAATCTAGCGCAAAAGCGACACCCTACAACGTCATGCTCAGGCCCCAAGCAAGGAATGCAAAGAGAATGGTAGTCCCTATGAGGTATCTGTTTCCCACAAGAAATACAATTATTAACTTTTTCTGACATCCGGATTAACTGAAGCAAGAAAAGACAAAAGTTTTCCCCAACGGGGTACTTAGCCCAACTTGGTCTTCGGTCTGAAACTCGAAAAAGAAAATTTCAGAACGCCGAACGGCACTTGCAAACGCTGCTTCTGCTTCGGACCACGCGGCAAGAAAGACTGAGGATATGACATTGGTCATGCGCTTAAGTACTACTACGTACTGATGTCAACTCCGGGCGACCATGACCGACGTCAGCCTAACCCTTTGGTATTCGGGCAGACCGAGGACAGCGGACTACCCACAGGTTATGACTGCAGCAATGTGGGACGAAGAACATCAATGGTTTACACAACGCTGTCTCTTACTTAACCCAAAAAAAACTAAACTACTCCTTTTCACACCTACTAGTAAATCCCCCCAAATAGACTTCGCTGTATCATCTAAAAATGGTATGCCTATATCCCAAGATCTTACTACCAAACTGCTAGGTATCACCATAGACAAAGTACAGTTGTGTACACCTACCATAAATGTAGATGTTAGAGTGTCTTCACTGTTGCAGTCATAACTGTAGGGTGCTCCTGCCGGCAGGCAGCCCGAGATCGGCCAGAATCCCAAAGTCTGGGTCCGGTGTTGGCTGTACAAGCTAGTACCCTGACGTCAGTACGCTCTGGTACATAGCCCTCAGCCGACGCCATCTTCTCCAGCCTTTCTTGCCCTAGATATCAGAAGTCCCCAATAAATCAAAAATGAATCCAACAAGGAAACACAAATACACCACAAAAGAGTAAAAGAGGGGATAGGACGGAGGGAAACACCGACTGCAAGAGTGAAGACACTCGAACATCTACATTTATGGTAGGTGTACACAACTGTACTATGTTCTTCGTGTTTCACTGTTGCAGTCATAACTGTAGGGTGGAATCCCAAAGCAGTGAAAAAGGGGAGGAGGCTTAGTCAGAAGAAGGGGCAGCAAGAAGACCCTGCAAAACAGCAGAGGAAAAGCCTGCCCTGGTCTTAGAATACAGGAGGGAGATTGTAGTGCTTGGAAAAAGTATGCACAGAACTCCAAGTGGCAGCTTCCAAGATATCCTTGGTAGGAACTCCTCTGAGAAAAGCTGTAGAAGTGGCAGCTGCTCTAGTAGAATGACTTCTCACAGTACCTGGAAACTGTTTCCCATGATGAGTGTAACAAAATCTGATTCCATAAGCAATCCATTTGGAAATAGTTTGTTTTGAAATAGGTTTTCCAAGAGAACTGGAGGCAAAAGAAACAAACAATTGATTAGATTTTCTGAACTCTTTAGTCTTGTCCAGGTAAAATCGTAATTGTCTGTGCACATCCAATGAATGCAAAATCCTTTCCCCTTTATTTTGAGGATTAGGAAAGAAAGTAGGAAGGTGAATCGTCTGATTTAAAGCCACTTTCGAAATCACCTTAGGCATGAAAGTAGGATTGGTCCTCAAGGATACTCTGTCCTGGTGGAAAATAAGGTATGGTTCCACAGCCATGAGAGCTTGCAACTCTGAGACCCTTCTGGCAGAAGTCAATGCTAACAAAAGAACTGTCTTCCAAGATAAAAAAATATCTGAAGATGCAGCAGGCTCAAAAGGAGGCAAAGTAAGTTTTTCTAAAACATAATTAAGATCCCAAGCAGGAACAGGAGGGGTCCTGGGAGGCCGCAAATTCTTAGCCCCTCTCAAGAATTGTCTCACCAAAGGATGAGAAAAAAACAGGAGGATCAGAATTGAAATGAGCAGAAATAGCCGAAGCATGAATCTTAATGGAAGAAAAGGAAAGTCCTTTAGACAAAAGATCCGAAAGGTAAAGCAAAATAGAAGAGAGATCAGGCACCAGAGGGACCGAGCCTCGGTCCTGCATCCAAATACAAAACCTCTTCCATTTAGAGGCATAGGATTTCCTAGTGCTAGGCCGTCTAGCTTCCAGAAGAACATCCAAAACTTGTTTGGGAAGACTAGAAGAAATCAAATTCCTTTGAAGAGCCAAGCTGCCAGGCAAAGGGTCTTGAGATTGGAATGTAGTAACTGACCCTGAAGCTGGGACAGAAGAGAAGGGTTCAGAGGGAGAATCCAAGGAGGCTCCAAGAACAGGTGCTTTAAAGTTGGATACCAAAACTGTCGAGGCCAATTTGGAGCAATCAAGATAAGGAACTTGGGCTTGTCCTGTCCTGTTTTATCTTCAGTAATACCCGAGGTAGTAGAGGAAGAGGAGGGAAGGCATATCCCGAAAGGCTTCTCCAGCTGAAGGACAGGGCATCCACTTTCCAAGCTGTTTTGTGGAAGGACCTGGTGCAAAAGCGAGGCAGCTGATGATTGAGATGGGATGCAAACAGATCTATCTGGGGACATCCCCAAACTGCAGTTATCCTGTTGAAGTTAGTGTCTAGCATCCATTCGTGAGGATCTGAAATGTTTCTGCTCAGGCTGTCTGCTAAGAGATTCTGTTCTCCTGGAATGAATTGAGCCTGGAGATGTAGATTCAGATTTAGAGCTGTGTCCCATAAAGCCATAGCTAGTCTGCAAAGGGGGTACGAATGAGAACCCCCCTGCTTGTTTATGTACCACATGACTGTGGTATTGTCTGTGCGAATTAGCAGAGGCCCTGGTTGCAAAAAGTTCTTGAAGGCTAGAAGAGCATTTTGAACTGCCAACATTTCCTTCAGATTGATGTGCCAGTGAAGATGGTCCTTTGTCCAGGTTCCCTGCTGGCAGTTGTCTAGAAAGTGTGCTCCCCAAGCATAATCCGAGGTGTCCGTGGTTATGATTTGAGAAGGTTGAGGTAGACGAAAAGGCTTTCCTTTGTTTAAAGCACACGCCCTGGACCACTAGAGGAACTCCTTCCAGAGGCAGGGGATCAGAGGAATCAGAATGTCCAGATCGTGGTAATGCTGTGACCATACACTTTCCAGATACCATTGAAGCTTTCTCATATGAAGCCTTGCATTTGGAATAAACAGAATGCAGGAAGCCATGTAGCCCAGAGCCTGCAGGAATTTCCTTGCAGTGAGCTGAGATAGAGTTGCCAAGGTGTTTAAAATTGAAGCCAGCTGTGTTTGTTTTTCTGGAGTGAGGAAGGCCCTTTGTAAGGTTGTATTTAAGAGGGCTCCCAAGAATACCATTTGTTGAGAAGGGATCAAATGTGACTTTTTTGTGTTCACTGAAAATCCCAGTAGGAGGAGAAGACGTTGAACAAATTCCAGATGTTGAAGTAGAAGATCCTTGCTGTCTGCCTGAATAAGGCAGTCGTCCAAATAAGGGTAAATCTGAATCCCTGAAGTCTGCAATAAGCCACTACTGGTGCCAGGCACTTGGTAAAGACTCTGGGCGCAGTAGATAAACCAAAGGGCAGTACAGAGAATTGAAAGTGTCTCGAACCTGCCTTGAATCTGAGGAATTTCCTGCGTTCCTGCCTGATGGGAATGTGTAAATAGGCTTCCTTTAAGTCCAATGTCACCATCCAGGCGTCCTGAGAGAGCATTGGAATTAGTTGCTGCAAAGTAAGCATCTTGAATTTTGGAATTTCCAAAAAGGTGTTTAACACAGAAAGGTCCACAATAGGTCTCCATGAGCTTTGTTTTCTTGGAACCAGAAACAGTCTTGAATAAAAACCTTTTCCCATCTCTGAGAGTGGAACAGGCTCTATGGCTCTCATGGCGGCTCTATGGCTCTCATGGCCAGAAGAGCATCCACTTGATTTAAGGCCTCTGACCATTGATGTTTTGGCAGATCTGGCCAACCGTAAGCCCTTGGCAGAGTATGAAAGTGGAATTTGTAGCCTTTTAAAATCACGTCCAATACCCATCTGTCTTGGGTAACATGAGTCCAATTTCTGTAAAAAAGAGACAGTTTTCCTCCGAGAGGGGCATCCAGGTGAAGGGGTCCTGTAGCCCAACCGAGAGAGTCATTGAGTTTGCTTTCTTTGAGATTGTGATCTGTCTTCTCCCCTTCTAGGTGAAGAAGCAGTCCATTGTCTAGATCTGTAAGAGGCCTGAGCTTGACCACGACCTCTGGAGCGTCTATATCTTCCCCTTTGAGGCCTGTCAGACGTGGGAAAGGACCAATTTTTGGAGGGCCAATTCCTGGAAAATCTAGGAGGCTGAACTTGCAAGAAATCTTTTACAGTTTGCATAGATTTTGCCTTTTCTTCCATCTTTTTAATAACCTCCTCAGCCTTAGATCCAAAAAGATCATCATGTTGAACAGGGGCATCTAATAACTTAGCCTTAACCTGTTCAGGTAAACTTTGTTCACGAAGCCAGGCATGTCTCCTGATAACAGTACCAGAGGCTGCAACCCTGCAAGAAGCATCCAAAGCATCAAAACCACAAGGCAAACTATGTTTGTTCACTTGTTCAGTTGCATGCAATACATCCTGAAGTTCCTTATCCTCTGCACATGCAGGAAGGAAAGCAAGCTTTTGCTTTAAAACAGACAAAAGAAATTGCTGATACTTAAACATATGAAACTGGCAATTTAAAGCCCTTACAGACAGGGTAGCAGAAGTACATACCTTTTTTCCCTACCTGTCTAAAGCACGAGAATCCTTCTCTGAGGGAATAGGATTTTTAGAAGTAGCAACCTTAGCAGCCTTAGAGCCCTGAGAAATAGTTTCAGGATCCGCAGAAGGGTTCTTAAATAAGAATAAATGAGAGTCAGGAACCCTGTAAAATCTATCAGGCTTAGAAGGAGCAGGAGGCATGGAATCAGGATTCAAATTAGCCTCAGAAAAAGCATCATCCACAATGTCAAGAACAGGAGGGATAGCTAAAGGCCTATGCTGAGTAAGAAGGAATTCTCTAAGTCTCTTCTTGGAAGCAGAATACTCCTGACCTTCCCAATGAAAATGTTCCCTCATCTCATGCAAGGTTTCCCCAAAAGAGAAATCTTCAGGTGGAGAGGCAGAGGGCAAGGAGTCCTCAGCATCTGAATCCTCATAAGGAGGAAAAGAATATTCCTGATCAGAGGAAAAGACAGAAGATACAGAAGCCTGGTCAGAGGAATCCAGAGGAACATCCTGTCGAGGCCTTTTCTCAGGTGGAGGGTGAGAACCCCTAATCATTGTAAGTAAATCTTCAGCCATCTTTAATAATTGCTTCTGTGTCCTGGGAGTAGATTCAGTAGTAGCTTGAGCAGGAACTTTAGACTTAACAGGAGTCTTTGTCTTTGCCTTTGAAATAGTGATGTGAGTAGGCCTGAAAACCCCCTCAGAAGCCGGTACCTGCACAGCGGTTCCGGACCCATCTGAGGGAGCGACGTCCGAAGGTCCTGCAGCAGTCAAAATAGTAGGCCTTGATGGCTCCCCATGGGAGTCCGTATCGGCCATCGGTTCAGAAGTGGCGGACGACAGGGGCTGCAAAAGCGCCTCACTGACGACAGCCGAACCGGACGCTGGCTCCAGCTGCAACGAGTCCTGTTTGGACCTCTGAGGCCTGTCTGTCTTTGCGCTTCTTTTGAATTCTGGTAGTGTCCGACGACATTCTATAATTGAAGCGTCTGCCAAAATAATTGGCCCAGTCGTACCTGCGCTTGATAGTACGAGAATTGAACCTGGCACAGAACCGACAACAAGAAACGTCGTGGTCAGGGCCTAAGCAAGGTAAACAGTAAGAGTGGAAATCTTTATGAGGTATTTGTTTCCCACACGTTATACAATTATTAACTTTTTCTGACATCGGAGGAACAAGAAAAAGATTCCCCAACGGGGTACTTAGCTTTGAGAAGAGAAGTAAGAACTTCGGACCGACAACAACAAAATACGCTGTTCGAAAATCGCCAACCAACGACTTGCGAGCTGCTTTCCACCGCACGGCAAGAAAGACTGGAGAAGATGGCGTCGGCTGAGGGCTATGTACCAGAGCGTACTGACGTCAGGGTACTAGCTTGTACAGCCGACGCCGAACCCAGACTTTGGGATTCTGGCCGACCTCGGGCTGCCTGCCGGCAGGAGCACCCTAAAGTTATGACTGCAACAGTGAAACACGAAGAACATCAACCTTAACTTCAAAACCCATATCAGCAACACTTTGAAAACTATTAATAAAAAAATAGGCTCTCTTTACAGAATCAAACCCTTCCTCACTCCTGCAACTAGAATAACTATTGCCCACTCCCACCTAATCTCTACCCTTCTCTATGCCTCACCCATATTCACTAATCTCTCAAAAAATAACCTTAAGAAAGTAGAACACTACTACAATAATATAGCCAGGTTTGCCACAGGCAACGCTTTCAGAACCCACCACTGTATTAATCTAAAGCAACTAGGGTGGCTTGAATTACAGCAGCAGCTGAAATTTAATCAACTAGCCATCGCCCATAAGATACTTTATCAACCTGCCAAAACACTCATACTATCTACTCTTATTCACCCCTAGCATAACCTGAAGTCTTAGATCCTCACAAAATCTTCTTGTAAATATCGACAAAGCAAACAAAGCCGGAGACTCTCTCTTCTCTAATACTGTCGAAAAAACCTGGAACCTGCTACCCTCCGAACTTTCTACACTTCCCTCTATAACTCTTTTTAAAATGAACCTAAAGTTCTTCCTCAAAACACATTGGATGTGCCCATGTATGAACCCTGACTGACCAACTAGCTCTTGATACTTGATTCAACCCTACCTTCTCAACCCTGCTTTTACTTCATCTTAACATCTACTGATCCACTAAAAAAAAAAATATATATATATATATATATATATATATATATATATATATATATATATATATTTATATATTGGACATGTTTTACTACTAGATGTATTACATAACTGCTGCTTCTCTTAACTTTCTTTTTATCTACACTTACTGTACATTATGCTATTATTCTTTCTGAATGCTTATTTGTAACTGTATTTGTACTAAGTCAAGTCTAATACTCTGCATTTTTATACATTATTAATATGTGACCAGTTAAAGCTTGTTTATCTCCTTTACTGTGAATGTATTTGCATTATAAACATGTATTACTTTTGATGAGAAATTATTTTGAACTGTTTGGAGCTTATCTCCCCGGGCCTCTACTGAAAATTGACATATCCAGCTAGACTAGCCCGGTCAACAAATGTAAAATAAAAAAAAATAAATAAATTAACTGGGAAAACTACTCATGTACCAACACCTTTGCCAAACGGTTCTTGGAATTCATAAATTCCAATGCCCTGGATCAACTAATCTACAGACCCACCAGGGGCTCCAATATCCTAGACCTGGTCATTACCAACATGGGAAATCGATGCTCCACACCTATGGTCACCCCCTCATTGGTCAGGTCAGACCATAAGCTAATCACCCTTAACATCCACATCCCACCCCCCAGTAAGGAAACCTCCATAAAAAACTTCTCCAAAGCCAACTTCATAAGTCAGAAGTTAAACTTCATGACGCCCATGCAGACAGGAACTGAAAGTTCAACTGCTGAGTCCTACACTAAGGCACTGTACGAGCACATCCACTCATGCATGAATCGTGCCATCCCAAATAGAACCAAGATGCTCTCCTCCAAAAAAAGGAAGCCAGTCTGGTGGTCCCCTGCCATAAACAAACTTTACAACAAAAGGAAGAAACTGTTGCAGAAAAGAGGAAAATCCCAGGATGCAAAAACCTCCCTTACCAGCCTCAGTACGAAGCTGAGATCCCTCATAAAATCCTCCAAAGCTAGTTATGAAAATAAAATTGCCAAAGATTCCAAAGACAACCACAAGGCATTCTATAACTATGTCAATACTCTAAATGGCAATGCGGCATTAACTATATTGATCCCAAGGATATTGCCAATATCCAGGCAGATCGATTCAGTGCCAACTTCACCCCCCTCTCACCCCGTAAATGGCCCATCTCAATACCGGAAGATTGCCAATTTCCAGTAATAATGGCCACACAGGTAAAAAACGCACTTTCCAAAGCTAAGAATACAGCATCCATGGGACCAGATGACATCCCGGGCTGTGCACTACATGAACTACAAAATTAACTGGTACCTCACCTAAGTGTCATGTTTAATCATATCCTCACCTCAGGCTTCATGCCCACTGAGTGGCTCACAGCTACAGTTATCCCACTCCAGAAGGGGGGAATCCACCTTGGATCCCTGGAACTACCGCCCCATCAGTCTGATGAGCCTGATCTGCAAGGCCATGGAACATATTATCATGGAAGTTATAAACAAAGACATTGGTAACCTTCACACACTGGACATCACCCAAACTGGGTGAAGGGCCGATCGTGTCTCCTGAACCTGATTGACTTCTTCGAAGCAGTCTCCAGAACCGTGGACGAGGGTAAAGCAGTGCACACAGCCTATCTGGACCTTGCCAAGGCCTTTCACACCATCCCCCACTCTAGAATCATATATAAACTTACTAAGCTGGGCATTAATCCCTGTGTCACTCGAGGGGTTGCCAACTGGCTTACTGACAGAACCAACACTGTAAAAGTAGCTGACTCCATATCCAGCTCCAGAAAAGTGACAACTGGAGTACCTCAGGGTTCAGTCCTGGGACCGCTCTTGTTTGGCATCTACTTCTCTGAAGTACAGGCCAACATTAAGGGACTATGGCTAACAAAGTTCACAGATGACTGCAAACTGGGAGCCATTATTGAATCCCCAAATGATGTGGATACTCTACAAAAGGGCCTTACAGAAACAGATGCTTGGTGCCAGAGCCACGGGCTCAAGCTCAATGCCAAGAAATGTATAGTTATCCCCTTTGGGAAAAAAACATGCACCCGTGAATTACCACATAGGTGGCAGTACACTAAACACTGAAAGTGTGACAAAGGGACGTAGGGACACAGGTGGACAGTGGTCTCACCTTTAATAACCACATCACCACAACAGTCAGGAAATCCTTCTATGTGGCACACCTCATCACTAAAGGCTTTTCATCCAGAAAAAAGGAGGTCATTGTCCCACTGTACTCATCCATTATTACACCCATTATAGAATACAACACCCCATTTGGTATGCACCTCTCAAGACATCTGCAACAACTGGAAAGGCCGCAGAAATACCTGACTAAAAGTATCACAGGCCTAAAGCAGATGCCCTATGCTGACCACCTTAAAAAAACTCCAGCTATACTCTGTCGCATATAGTCTACTCCGAGGCGATCTCTGCTTAACATACAAGGCCATGTCAAACCCAGAGCTGTTGGACATGCTACACTTAAAGAAATTCCAATCCCTCAAAGCCATACACTACAGGGATCTAAACCTTGTCATCACAATAAACAAAACATGCTGGATGATAGGTTCCTGACCCAGAGACTCCCCAGACTCTGGAATAGATTGCCCATACATGTCAAGCAGAGCGCCTCTTTGGCCCTCTTCAAAAGGAATCTTGATGATTGGATGGGAGAAAAGAAATTCACCCCGGGGATCACATCGGTCACCCTGCTAGACAGGGGGTCCAGGGAAGTAAATAGTGTGGGAAGAAATAGTCAGGGAATTGTTATGGCTAGGCTTGTATAGGCCCTAGGGCCGATAGCCTAGTACCAACCTATGAACCTATAAGGTGTGATGTACTATAGTGTTCTTTGGTACAAGGTGTGATGTATCTTAATGTACTTTGGTACATGGTGTGATGTACAGTAGTGTTCTTTGGTACAAGGTGTGATGTAGTTTGGTTTTCTTTGGTACATGGTGTAATGTACTTTAGTGTTCTTTGATACACTGTGAGGTGTACACTAGTATTCTGTGGTACATGGTGTAATGTACCTTAGTGTTCTTTGGTACAAGGTGTAATGTACTTTAGTGTTCTTTAATACAAGGTGTGATGTACCTTAGTGTACGTTGGTACATGGTGTGATGTACATTAGTGTTCTTTGCTACACTGTGAGGTGTACACTAGTATTCCTTGGTACATGGTGTGATGTACCTTAGTGTACTTTGGTGCATGGTGTGATGTACCTTAGTGTACTTTGGTACGAGGTGTGATGTACCTTACTGTTCTTTGGTACAAGGTGTGATGTACTTTAGTTTGCTTTAGTACATGGTGTGATGTACTTTAGTGTTCTTTGCTACACTGTGAAGTGTACACTAGTATTCCTTGGTACATGGTGTGATGTACCTTAGTGTACTTTGTTACAAGGTGCAATGTATTTTAATGTTCTTTGGTACATGGTATGAGGTACTTTAGTGTTCTATGCTACACTGTGAGGTGTACACTAGTATTCATTGGTACATGGTGTGATGTACCATACTGTTCTTTGGTACAAGGTGTGATGTACCTTAGTGTACTTTTGTACATGGTATGATGAACTTTAGTGTTCTTTGGTAAAAGGTGTGATGTACTTTAGTGTTCTTTGGTACATGGTGTGATGTAGTTTAGTTTTCTTTGGTACATGGTGTGATGTACTTTAGTTTTCTTTGATACATGGTGTACATTTTTGTTTTTACACAGTGAGGTGTACTTCAGTTGTCTTTCGTACACAGTGTTATGTACTTTAATTTTCTTTGCTACACAGGTAGGTGTCCTTCCTATTTAAGCACATAGCTACTTCTCATCCCATACAACAAATAATTACTATAGGTCACCCAACACCTGCTACCAAATGTTTTACAGGTGATGTAAATCTAGTCACTGACAAGTATGAGCGCTCTGGCAGACAATGACTTGGACCTCACTTACCATCCTTTAAAAATAAAAACTCTAATGCAATGCACCAGCAGGGGTTCTAAAGACTGCCTTGGTTCCAAAGCACCTTGTTATATAAGGAGCTGAAATAGTGGCTTGGAGTTTTAAAATGTGTTAGACAATTACATGTGCAACAGAAATGTATTTGTGATCAGTGACTAATAGTGAATGTCGTGATACCAGTTAAGTAAATAAAAAAATAATCTATGAAACTATGGGTGTGACCCCCCCCCCCCCCCCCACACACACACACACACACACACACAAGCTGCATACAAATATGTATTGCAAATACCACATTTTGGAAAATTAATTATCAAGTTTTGTTACATTAAAATCCAGCCATATATTTTCACAAGCTGTCGATATTCAGAAATTAACTTGCACTCTTTACTGCAATGCTTATATTTCCCTTCACCACAATATAACTAGTAATGTCCTGTCCACTGGAGAAAATGCAGTTATTTGCTTCTGCCAGTATAAAATGACTGTAGGGACCCACTAAAATTTCTTGTAGCATTTCTTGGTTTTATAGTTCATGCACATACATCTCTTATTCCCTCAGAGCCATCTAGCAGGAAAAAAATAGTGTTCCTAGAAAATAAAAGAAAAGAAAAGAAAAATGTGGGCGTAATATTGAAAATGAGTGTCAGGTGTCAGTTGCAATATGAATTCAGAGACTTAACAGTTAATAAAATAAGACCGTAGCTATGTTTTACTAATTCAGCAGTATTCTTAATAATGATTTGATTTTCACACGTTTCTGTTTCTTTTGTTACAAAGCAGCATACTGTCCTCTAAACCACTCCTATATAATGTAATTTAGGACTATGTTGCAGTTAAGGTTCCTTATTGAAATGTTGGTACTTGGGGGGGGGGGGGGGGTCATAAACCAAGAGAAGATTAAATCTTGAAAATCTCTCTTCTCCTTAAATTTTTTTTTTCAGGAAGGTAAGTTCTCCTGTACTCCCTCTCCCCGAGCTTATATATACCATATCTGAAATCACTATGCCTCAGAGAAAAGAGAATATTCCAAGAAATGGCATCTCGGACTTAATATATACAAGCCCCATCTTTCAGTCATTCAGTCTCTGTTTCTGGACTTGCTCCAGCATCAAGCTCCTTCTAGGTTTCTCATATACCATCATGTTTGTGACAATAAGGATAAATTATATCAAGTTAATATTTTATGGCAATGAAGAAAGCTATTTAACTCCAATAAAAATAAGAACTACAAAGCAAAGACCTCAAATGCTATATTAAATTTGTTTAAACGTTTTTGTTACACATACCTGAAACCTCATGTTCTAAAACTGCACAGAGGAAAACTGATGCAAACTATTTCAGTCTGGCAGTTGACATCTTATGAAGAATACACAATTGTTGCTGGTATTCATTTTAATTAGAGAACTGGCAACCTGTAGATCGCACCAGCAGGGTGTTAATCAACAGATAAAGCCTGCTGAAAAATGAAGGCATTTGATGTTTAGCCACTGTAAAATAAACAAGAAAAAAATTAAAATAAAAAAGTGTGTGTGTGTACATATGTATTTATGTCTGTATGTGTGTATGTGAGTGAGAGAGAACTTGCTCGAGCTAAAGCAGCGCTTTTTCTGTTCAACAAGTGTAAAAATAGATGAAACAGAAAAAAGTGTGCTTCAGTGTGTGTGTGTGTGTGTGTGTGTGTGTGTGTGTGTGTTTATGTTTCGGTCTCTGTGTGTGTTTGTGTGCCTATGTCAGAATACAGAGTAAGTGAGTGAGACTGACCACTGACAGCTGACAGCAGCTGAAGAAATCCGGATAAAGCCTAAAATAAAGGGGGAGCAAAGTCTCAAAACAAGAACAGATTTTAATTATTGCTCTAATAAAACTGCAAACTTGCTTAAATAAAAGGAGTTATGCTATCATGAATTTTCTGAAAGAAGTAAAAGTCTGAAACTCAAATGTATGTCATTATTCAGAAACATCTCCAGTGACTGGCAACAAACCAAACATTTTAGGAATATGGGACCAAAAGATAAAGTAAATACTTAGATGTTTTTAAAGTGTTATACTTTGGATGTAAAATGCTTCCTCCAACACCATTAACATGTACTACAGCAAGTTTGAAACATTAAGTGGAAGAAATGTTTTACATCATAAATATAAAAAAATATAGTAATAAAAGGTAAATAAGTAAAACACAACAATTTTCCAGACAACCCATTTTCTCAGCACAATAATGTCCTCCAGGGTATGTGTTATTGGCGAAATAACACCCTTCCAAGGGTGTAGAGGCCCTTTGTCTGTGGCATCAGGCCTTGGAGCACCCCTAGGTGGGCATTATTTCCACCATAACACACACCCTTTTGGACATTATTGCTTGCATGATGACTCTAGTGGCCAGGCTACTTCACAAATATTTAATAAATATGATAAATAACTGATCTGTACATAACATCATAACAAGAGACAGCTAGAGCTGCTAGTTTAGGACAGCATAACTCCTAGGATAACATCAAGTGCACAATAAGTCTGTCATGCATACCTCTCAACTGTCCAGTTTTCTTAGAATGCCCTGACATTTTTCCTCATATTTTGGTCCGTTTCACATAAATGTGTGTTTTTCTAATAAATCATTGGGGCTTTAAATGTTTAAGTATTTAGGTAATGACATACGTTTGAGTTTCAGACTTCATATCGTTCAGAAAATGCATGCTAACGCAAAACCTATTACTCTATCCATTTTCTGCTTATATAAGTAAAATTAAAATATGTCCATTTTTCTTGGGCCTTTGTTACACTATTATTTTTGGCTTTCTCCAGATTTCTTGCACTTAGAAATTGAGAGATATGCTGTCATGTCTGAAATACACGAGTCATACTTTTATGTTGTAACACATTAAACAAGTAAGTGAACCAATCCACAGACACTTGCTTTTCCGCCAAAAAACAAGGGTATGCTAGAGACAGACAAGAGTTCAACATAGTAAATAAGAGCAATATGTGGATAAGCAACAACTGATGTTTAGAAGATATGATGAAATTTCTACACAGATACAATAGCAAAAAGTGGACTATAAAAGGCACAGACAATTTCAGTGTTTTCAATGTTGTGAAATGGGAACCCTAATAAAAAAAAACACACAACGAAAAGGAAGCACAACTGTACTTTCTGCTGAGTATCTGTAGCCAGTTTGTTGTTTATAGCCCTAATAAAATAACTTGATTTCTACATATTATACATCAAAATCTACAACAGAATGAGAGCTTCATCATTGATTCATAATTACTGTTACAATTACAGTAAAGAGAAATATTTAGAACCATACTTTCAACTTCATCTTGGATTACTTATCCAAAGAAGAAAGGGAAAAAAGATACTACCTGCCCCCCCCACCAGCTGTTTCACCTCTACCCCTTATCTCTTACTCTTTTCCCTAACTTATAACCCAGTTGCTCCTTACTTCTTCATTCTTCCAAGTTCCAAATCCACTTCCAAACCCCTGTTCTCCTCAGTTTATCTTATTATACCATACTCCTATATTCCGCACTATATTTACTTGCACGTGCTATAATAACCCTCATACCATACTCCTATATTCCGCACTACATTTACTCGTGCATGCTATAATAACCCTCATACCATACTCCTATATTCCGCACTATATTTACTCGCACGTGGTATAATAACCCTCATACCATACTCCTATATTCCACACTATATTTACTCGCACGTGCTAGAATAACTCTCATACCATGCTCCTATATTCCACACTATATTTACTCGCACGTGGTACAACCCTCATACCATACTCCTATATTCCACACTATATTTACTCGCACATGCTATAATAACCCTCATACTATACTCCTATATTCCGCACTACATTTACTCGCACATGCTATAACTCTCATACCATACTCCTATATTCCGCACTACATTTACTTGTGCATGCTATAATAACCCTCATACCATACTCCTGCATTCCAAACTATATCTAATTGTGCATGCTATACTAACCCTCATATCACTTCTCTCTATATGCTACTACCCTAAACTATCTCCGTCTTCTTGTAACCGATACTTAAACCTTTTACTCTTCAAAACCTACAAACCTAAACTCCAACTTTTTACTCAAGATTATTTAATGTACCCTCCAATAAATATAATCTACCTAGTATCTTAGACAGAACTTTTGACTGTAAACTGCTATCAGATGTTAAACTGTATTAAGTCTTTAATTCCATGTAAAGTGTGCAACTATTAAACTGTATTCTGCTTTAGTGCAATGTAAAGTGCACACATAACTGTAAATCGTAATAATGTCTGTATTTTATGTGGAGCTTTTCTTCCTGGGCTTCCATTTAAAATGGGTTTCTAACCCAGTCGGACTTTCCTGGTCACCAAATGTCAATAAATAAATAAATAAATATGAGGGGAAGAAAGATGGAAATGAGGTGTTGAAGGAACAGGAAAGGAATATTTTGCTTGTTTTTCCCTTTTCACTTTACTACGTCTTGCATGCATGTGTATCTCATCTTAGTCGCTGCTTAGACCACCTTCTGCTTAACTTGCTCTGTCATTTTAAACTACACCTTTTGTAACTGGAACTATTGTCTAGATTGCTATATATTTTGGCTATATTACTTTATATTTTATACATATTTCAATGCTATATAAAACTCTACATTTTGCATGTCACTGTGCTCTAAACGTATGAACAGTATGTTTTGTTTTTACATTTTGTGACTTCAACTTGCATTTCCTTATTTGCTCTGGGTCACAGCTGAAAAAGGTCCTTGAAACAATTCACTTACCTAGTTAATAACTGATGGATAGATAGATAAATAGATAGACAGACAGATAGATAAGTAGATAGATAAATAGATGGATGGATAGATAAATAGATAGATAGGTAGATATATAGATAGGTAGATAAGTAGATAGATAGAGAAAGCATTTTTAGTGGAACATTTTTATTCATTTAGTTATTTTACATTTGTTTACTGGGAAAGCCTGACTGGACAAGTTGTCCATTTTCAGTGAAGGCCCAGGGAGAAAAGCTCCACACAATATAAAACAAGATAAGAGTAAATAAATAGTGATTTACATGTCTTAATACAGAAAAGACAAACAATTTTAACAGCATACTTACAGGTGTTAGGTACATACATAGCAGAGCTACATGCACTGGTGTGCACAAAAAATTGTTCAAGCACAACAAACAGTACATTTTACATTCACAGTTTCCAGTAATTTTTAAAGGTTATTGTATTAGTAGTGGACCTTATGTTGTGAGGCAGGGAGTTTCAGATTTTGACTATGTTGTTACAGTACAGGGAATCGCAGCAGCATTTTGTTCTTTTAGTAATGTTTATTAGTGCTTTGCTAATGGAGCGAAGTGTCCGATTATTTCAGTAATGAATAAGCAGATTTTAAAGAGCTGGACTTTATTCAGGTTGGTAAAGTATTTGGTGGGCTATGGAAAGTTGGTTGTAAGCTAGTAGATTGGGGAATTCGAGAGTAAGGCAATGATGGGTTCTCTAACTAGATGCGGTAGCAAACTTTGCAATTTTATTATGGCAACTGTTTCATTTATGTATGTCTGATTTCCTTAGAGTAAGAATGGCAGATGAATATAAAAGGGTTGAGATAAGGTGAGTTATAGCAATGGTGGCCTTTGTGTTACTAGTAAGGAAATGTTTGCTCCCATAAAGGCTACCAATTTTTTTGTGTACTTTTCTATTGTTTGGGTATGTGTATATCAAATTTCATGTTATGATCTATTCTATCTCCAAGGACTTTGGTGTGGGATACTGGAGTAATGATGATATTGTTTGCTGAGGAGATTTTGAATGGAGGGAGGGGATCTGGGGCTCTTGTCGGATGAAACAGGATGAGCTTTGATTTGTTAAGATAGAGTATTAGCTGTGCATTGGTTAGCCAAGATTCAGCAGGGGTAAAGGACTGCTAAGCTATATGTTGGAGTTGGTGGAGTGTTGGAGAAGCACATATTGAGGTTGAATCATCTGTATACTGGACCAGAGTGGAATGAAGGGTGGCAGTGTGGAGATTCTTAGTAAATATAGTAAAGAGAATATGGCTAAGAATAAATCCCTGAGGAGAGAGGTTATTTTTACTGCTTGTTGGCATCCAGTTAGATAGTCTTGGCAGTAAGAAAGTGCAGAATGGCTAGGTTTGGGTTCTGATAGCACATTTAAGAGTTTATTATGTGACACTGTGTTGAATGCTTTGGAGAGACCCAGAAAGATAGAAGAGATCAGGTCACCTTCATTTTGAAGATGGTTAATGATGTTAGTGAAGCTCATCAGGACAGTGGTTGGACTGTGGTTAGGGTGGAATCCATACTGAGTGTTAGACAGAAGATTATTGAATAACAGATTGTCTAGAATTTGTGTAGAAATACATTTTTCAAGAATTTTAGAAAGGGGAGATAGAATTATAGGACAGTAGCCGGATAGCTCTATTGAATTTCTGCCTTTGTGTAATGGGAAGATGTGTGCTATTGTCTAGATTTCTGGAACTTGCTATTCAGAGATGGAGCAATTTACGTGTGTGGAAACTGGATATGAGATGGCTTCAGCAACAATTTTAAGATACTCTGCAGGTAGATTATCAGGGGCCAGGGTTATTGGCTTCAGCTTTTTAAGGTATTAGTAGTAGGAACTAGTTGTAAGGAAAAGTTGTTAGAATTATCTATTGGTGGTAAATAAGCAGGAAGAGGTGAAGGGCAGTTGCTAGTTGTGAGGGCAAGTATGGATTCAGTGAAAAGTTTATTAAATTGTGTAGCTATGTCATCTGTAGTGCTATTTAGTGTTGAGGATGAGGTACTGACTTGCCCTGGTTGTAGGATTTGTTTAATAACTGACCAGAACTTTTGTGGTTTTGTCTGATGTTTTAACTGGATGTTGCTATAGTGATCTTTCTTCTCCGGTCTGATATTTCTATTAGCTACAGTTTTATTATTAAGCCATTTTCCCAGGCCTTGTCTCTTGTTTTTAATAGAGATAGTGTCTCTTTAGTTAACCATGGGGGTAGTTGGATTTTATCCTAATTATTCTGGGGGAAGTACATTTATTTAAGATGTTAGGAAAGGTAGAATTAAAAAATACTCAACTTCAGCATCTAAAGGGAGATATGCAAGAGGTGCCCATTGCAGTGTCTGGGAGTGGATATGAATTCTTGGGGATTAAAGTTTGTTTTGCTTCTGATTTTGTGGTAAAGGGTGAGTATTAGATTAATTTAGTGCCTGAATAAAAAAGGTAGGATGTGGTCACTGAGGCTATCTGGAGTCAGCCAAAGAGTAGTGAAAGAGTGGGTCAGTTTGTAAGAATTAAATCAAGGATTGACTTTTGTCCACCCTAGTGGAATTTTGGATTATTTGGGAGAAGCCATAGAAATTAATATGATTTGTTGGATTGAGTGAGTTACAGGAGTACCAGCTGATGATAAAGTCCCACATTATAACTGTTTCCTGAGGAAGGGATTTAGATGTCCAGTTCAGGATATGTTCTAGGACAGGAAGATTATTTCTGGGTGGGATATAAGCACCTACTATGTTTAAGTGTTATTTGGAGTTAAGTACTAGTTTAGTGAACAATATTTCAGCATTAATAAAATCTGGGGTGACTATTTCTATAGTTTCAAGAGTGAGGTTGTTTTTAAATAGTATGGCTTTAGCCAAGTTTCAGTAATCAAGGCAATGTCAGGTCAGTATAGTGAAAAGGTGGCATGAAGTGCTTGTATCTTGTTAAGTATACTCCTAAGGTTTATCTTTATAATTAGTAAGCCGGTGCCATTTGTGTGAGGTTTAGGGGAGTGTGGTGCTGAGGGATGGGTTGAATGTTAAGCTGGGGTGGGTGTATTTGGGGGGCCAGGGTTAGGGTGTATGTCATCACTGAGAATTAGTTGTGATGCTATGTGAACCATCATTTTTAGCTAGTTATTTATAGACTTGTATTTAAAAGAGATACTGCGGTGGTGGTGCTGCGCTAGCGTTGTTGCCTCATAGCAAGATGTCCGGTTCGATTCTCAGCTAGAGCGTCTTCTGTGTGGAGGCATACGTGAATGGGGCGTGCCTTCGTTGAAGGTTGTGCGTCAGGGCTGGTAACCCAGTACGTAAAAATCCACTACCAATCATTAGCGGACCAGAGCTCCGCTGTGGTGACCCCTAACCGGGAAAAGCCGAAAGACAGACAAACAAACAATCATATTTAAAAGAGATATGAGAATGAGATTAATGAAGGACATCAATAAATGTGGCTAGATTAATGTTTTCAGTATTATAGATAGCTGTGGATATTGTGAGAGAGGTAGGATTTTGTTGTGATGGGTAGGGTAATGTGGATGTATAGGATGGCCATGAAATGTTGCATTTATTATGGCAGGGTGTCAGATGAGCAGTCATGTTAGGATTAAGAAAGTTGAAAGATAAAAAGGTAGTATATTACTTTTGTCAGGTTTAAGGTGAGCAGTGTGAATTAGGGATTGAAAGTAATATCGAGGTTTTGTGAGGGATTGGTTATATCAGCATTTAGGCATGCGAGTGTCCTTACTGCAGCAGTGTGAGTGATGGTAGATATTATAGGCTAGTTCAGTTGAGGTGTTAAAAGTTAAACTGTGTAGGTGACTTTTGTGGGCTTACTGAATGTAATGATTGGGATGTACTGATTCGATAATTAACTAGAAAGTTGTATTGAGAATAGCCTATGTTGTGACTGGCTACTGGAGGGAAGGGGGAGTGGCTTATTCACTTCATATTATGTTAACACTTTTATATCTACAAGTGTCTGAGATGACATTCTTACTTGGAAATTGCACTGGCAGTGATTTCCTATAAAAACAATGATTGTCATTGTGTTCCTTGGCATTTTGTTCTTTGGGTAACCGACCTGTGGGGAATTTCATCTTAGCCAGCTGTAGATATACAAGCTTATAAGCTTTGTTATACAATCTGCTATCACAGAGTCTGGAATCTTATGGCATAAATATCATAGCAATAGCACAAATTTTGGGATGAATAGCAAACAATCAGTACTTCATAGGAATGATGAAATATCTTGCAAAGTTTGTACCTAATATATTTGAGATAATTATAACACTAAGAAAAATTTTACAGCAAGAGCAATGATCAGAAAATAGTTTGTAAATAATGAAGAAAATGGTTACAGATGCAACAAGTGCTAACATAATATGATGTGAATAAACTAAATGTGTTGTAAGTAGATGTCCATCAAAATGGTCTTGGACCGCTGATGTTTAAAGAAAACAGAACAGTTGCCTGTGGGTCAAAATCATTTATTGATGCATAAAAGAAAAATGTCAAGATGGAAAAGGAATAGCAATGGTATCAAAGTCAGAATCTTCACAAATATATCAAAAACATTCAAATGGAAACATACAACGAATCCTTCCAAAACATATACAGAATGTCTTTTTGCAAGACATGCTGAGATTACAAAGGATGTTACAGAAGTATGATCAAAATGTGGTATACAGACCAGAAAAGGAAATTCACATAGCAGATACATAGAGTAGAAATTAAACAAAATGCATGAAAAACTGTTAAAAGATCAAGATTATTTGTAGAATACAGAACATATTAATGAAGAAGAAAAAGTAAGGAATTCAGAGATGCACTATATCTATTCTGGAAATGGAATTGCTAAAAGATGTAGAATGAAATGGTTGCCCTTTGTCATCAATATGGAGAGAAATTTAGTCCTATTTTTCTATCAAAAAAAAATCTAGCAAGGCTAAATTTCCACTGTGTGATTCCTTAAATCTCTTGTATTAGATGCATCATGGGATATATGCAAACGACCCTTTAAGGACATAAGGTGTTTCACCTATATGGAAATTCTGAATGTCCATGACTTTTTTCTTTTTAAGTCTGTTTATGGACAAATTCAGACCAGTAATGCCAAACCGCACTAGTTGTGGACATGCATGTTTCAGCCTTCTTATGGCATTATCAGCACAGTATAAGTGGAATGTTTGGGTAGCTTATGCTGTGCTGATGGGGGTTTAAGGAATCACACAGTGGAAAGTCTGGCCTTGCTAGATTTTTCTTTTAGTGTTTACTAATTAGTTTATCTGTGTGACTTTTTACTACTTGTTTTAGTTTATTTTTCTATCAAGGATTCTATCAAGGAAAAAGCAGGTTGCATCAAGGATTAATGTTTGAAGTTGACAGAATAACAGGGCCTCCCCCCAAAATATGACAAGACAAGTCGATGCATTAATCACAGCTGGGAAAAGTAAATTTTGAATAAAAAGCAAAGAGTTTTAATAAATTGGCCAGGAAAGTTGACTCAAACAGAATATGTAGGACGAATTCTACTATGTGCAATGCAAGAACAATGAAAAGGAAGAAATGCAGGCATATTCAGCTCTTGATCATTGATGCAGTCAAGTAGAACCAGATTTGTCAGAATTCAAAGAAACCACAATTTATAAATTTATGGATTATTATCCAAGTTCCCTGAAATAATCAAACTGACAGGCGCAAATGCAAGTGACATAGGTGCATTACAAGCTACATTGTTTAGACAGGGACAGTTGATGTTTTTATATCTTGCAACATACAGAAATATTAGGAAGAGGATCTGCAAATAACAGGAAAGTTAACTATGTCACAACAAACTCATTAAATATCAAATAATGAAGAAAAAATGGAGATAAAGTTTCAACCAGCATAGCGTCGCATGAAAAAGAGCTGTAGCAAATGATATCAGAATTGTTATCTTACTATTTGGAATATAGGAGTATTCTACTGCAGGGATTCAGTCTCAACAATTCTACTGTTAAAGAGGAGAAGGTTGTAAAGCAAACTACCTAATTCTGCCAACAAAACTGATTCCATTAATGCAGCTCAAAAGAAATTGAAAGTTAGAAGGAAATAAGCAGAAGCAGAAATAATTCCAAACAGAAACTGCAGAACATTACCACAGATACAAGATGAAGACACAGTAAGAAAACAGAAGCCATAGGAAAGTCCACAGTCTAAAGCTAATGTTGGGAGTTGTGTCATCTGTGGAATGACATTTCACTGAATAGATTTGTTTCTCAGTGAGTTATCATTTGTGTCAATATGCATTCTAGTAGAGTTGTGTTTTCTGAATACTAGTGCTTTAATCAGTTTAATGTGGTGTTTTACTTTGCTCGTGTGTGTGTGTGTGTGTGTGTGTGTGTGTGTGTGTGTGTGTGTGTGTGTGTGTGTGTGTGTGTGTGGAGTTACTTACTACACATAACATGAGAAGTATGGGGACAAAAATCGCACACGTTTCATTTCCTTTTGTTTCAATTATTTGTGTGCTACTTGATGTGGTATTTTATATTATCCTTTCCATTAATGTAACTGGTCAATAGGAAATTGATGATGTGAAGGTGTTTTCCTAAATTTGCACCTTTTAAGTATATCTATCTGTCTATCTATAAACACACACACATATATATATATATATATATATATTTGTATCCATACCATCTACTTATTTAGCTCTCTCTCTCTCTATATATATATATATATATATATATATATATATATATATATATATTATATATATATATATATATATATATATATATATATATATATATATATATATATATATATATATATGGATAGATAGCTAGATACAGGTTTTTTTTACTGTTTTGTTTAGCTTATTCAGTGATATCCAAGCCATTAATAAAGTGCACAGGAAGCATTTAAACTACCAGGAGAGTCTTCATTTATTGCCTGTTTTATGTTATTTTAGGAATGAGTAGATAGTACATTAGCAAGCTCTTATTTGTTGAGTTATTGTGTCAGTAGAAAAATATATCGTCTTATACTGTGGTGGAATTTTATAACTGTGTACTTTTCTTGTGATACTTTTTTGCAGATCATCATGCCGTTTTGCTGCTTTCATATATAAC
This sequence comes from Protopterus annectens, assembly GCF_019279795.1. Taxonomy (NCBI): domain Eukaryota; kingdom Metazoa; phylum Chordata; order Ceratodontiformes; family Protopteridae; genus Protopterus; species Protopterus annectens. Next base: position 345,049,260 of record NC_056741.1, on the reverse strand, counting down.
GTAGTGTAAGGCAATACTTTAAACATGGTTTTTGTTGTTTATATGTTTATGTGATTGACTTTAATTCATTACATATTCAATAATGCTTTTTTATTTAATGCATTTTGATGGTTTGGGTTTCTTTATTTAACAATACAGCAACTAAATGTAATGTCTTTCATGAAGCAAGATGAACCATTATACTCACAAAAAATCCACATCTTGTAGGAAACATTAAATATCATATTAAGTATTTGCCACTTTAAGATCCCACATCACCCCATGGGACAGTTCTTTCCATTTCTTTTTTATGTTGGTAGAGCTTTTGTTTTTGGGCCAAAAGTTTGAATGCTGACAGTTAAACCCTGGCAATGGATTATTTCCAGTTGACTGGGTTTTTCTAACTACCTTACTTCTCACCATCTCATGGTTAGATAGGACAGTGTTATACCAGGTCGTATAATATCAGTATATTGCAATTGGCACAGAGGACTAAAGCTCTGACTTGTTAATGAGCTACTTCCTCTTCCAGGTAGCAAGGTTTGAATCTTTCCACCTTAATTTGCCTACTGTCTGATCTTAAGCAAATCACTTAATCAGACAAGTTTTTCGGGCAATTGATTATTTAATGGTGTCATGGACTGCATACCTATTAACTGCCTATTAACCTGTGGGTGAACCTTTCTACAAATTCATCCTGAGTACATTGTAAATGCACTGCTTGGTAGGCCAAAGTCTGTATCCCCATTCTGTGCATGAGCTAGCACCTGTTCTCCCACAGGTGGTACTCATGCACGGAGACCCACATGCCATCCCTGTCCCCAGGATGGATGGATGGATGGTCCAATAATAGCCTCTCACTTCTAGTCCTCCTGGCTGAGTCCTGACATGCTAAGGCACACTACTCAACTCAGGTGACTGTGTCTTCAAGTGTGCCAAATTAGCCAGGCATCTCTACTAAGCAAGGCACCATTAGCAATTAGGTGTGAGGTCTGAAAAAGTGATATGAAGAGAACTTAGGATTTATTTTACACCCTTTGTCTCCTGCTGAATGTTTAAGTAAAATGCAATGAATATAGTACATAGGCCTAGCAAACTAGTGGACAGGATTAAGGCTATAAGATAACATGCTTCATCCTTTAGTTCTAGGTATAAATCTCTTTCATTCTCTGTTTGTCTAGTGTGTGACTCTAAGCAATTCACTCAACTAAAGAGTGTTCCCAATCTGCCCATGAAAAGAAACACTGATAACTAGTCGGTTTACCAAGTTAACAAATAAATTAAATAATAATTATGATGCTCTGTCATAGATCTAAAAACTCTGCTGTATCTGTGCATGCTGTAGTATGAATTATAGAAAAAGTATTTTTTCTATTTAGCATTCTTTGATTCTTAGAACTGGCAGTGGTCCACTGTGGTGATAAGTAATATGCAGCTGTTTGAGTCTATATACTGTAAATAGGTATCATAGTGTTTGCCACTTCAAGACAGACTAGCTACAATTCTAAATTCAAAAAAGTTTTACTTTTCTAGTCATAGTTATACAGAAAACTGAGTAAGTAATTTTGTATGACTAGATTCAATAGGTATGATTCATAGGAGTGACATACATCCTGAGGGGTAGAGCTAAATGTACATTTACAAGAAGTTTTCTATTAAGGAGGCATAGGCGGGGTGAAACAGGTGTAGTAGATCAAGAGGAGTTCTGATGTAGTCAGAAGAGTTCAAGGCATCACAGTTGAGAGGTGAGATAGGTAAGTATCTACTGAATTTTTTATACCATCATTAATACTAATAGAAGTTAAAATATTTCCTTTGTAACAATTTTTGTTAATATAAACACAAATTCACTGATAAACATCTAAGTATAGAACTGAAATATTGTTTATTTTCTGTGTTCTTTTGTGTAAACACTGTATTATTAATACAACCAAATGTACAGCGGAACTCTCATAATACAAAATAAAATAAAAATGTCAGATGGTGGTAAAAGCTGACCAAGTATTGATTAAAATCAAACACCAGTAAGTGCTTTCATCCCAACCAAGTAAGATTTCTTCAGACGTGGTCTGGTTGTGACTTTTTTCTAGGCAAACAGAAGCTAAGGGACTCAAACCCTGAATACAGGAAGCAGCCCATTAACAATTTAAAGTCTTAATCCTCTGAGCAACTGCTAAAGAGTAACCATGCTAAAGAGTAACCAATTAATAAATAAAAGTCGATGAAAATTTCTGATTACATTTTAATTGATGAATATCTCTCTTTCAAATGAGACACTTGGAACAGCTCTTTCTTGACTGAGTTGCTTTCAATGATCCCAGATCAAGCAAACTCACTCCACTGAATGGATTAAAAACTATTAATAATTTACACGGAGGCTGAGATAGTTATATAAATTAATAGGGTGACGGATCATAGCCCCTTGCATGGTGGAGGTAGAAGTCCCATGCAAAAAAATGGAATAATTTCAAACCCATTTGAGAGGATATAATCATATAATCAAAGTTTAATGAAACTTGTTGTCATACCAAATTACGGTTTCTTTTATTTTCTCCAACATGTGTGAAGCCCCATTCATAGGCCGGTTTAAGCATACTGAAGTGTGTGACTTAGTTTTTCTGTTTCATCCAGCACCCAGTTCCTTCTAGGGTCGCCATATACCACATTGGTGAATTAAAAGCTGCCCTTTTAAACACATTTGCTATGCTAGGCAAGAGCTTCTTAAAACAGGCTTCCTTGACATGGCAGACTACATTACACCTAATAAGTAGTGAGATAAAAGCATCAGTTCCAAAAGACTTGCTGTCAATGTAAGTGACCACTTACACTGAGACCATGCTAAAAGCAGGTGTTTTTAAGAATCTAGTTCTGTATTAAGCCTGTTCATAGACAGGTCTTAAACCAAAGTAAGTCACTTATACTAAGAGCAGGTCTTTTAGAATCAGGGCAGACTTGCACAGACAGCAACTGTTTTGGAATCTGTCCCACAGTGGTTCAGTCTCTTTTTTATACTGGCAGATGATGTTATAAATAATATCAAAATAGTACGAGTACTCAACTTACCTCATAGTTAATATAAAACAATCAAGAATCATAAGTTTGCTAAAGAAATCAGAAGATTCAGTTGTATTAACAGGCTAATCATAAAGAGAATCTTAACATAACTGTAGAGTAAAAGGTGATGTAAAGTTTCATAGATGGAAACAGAACTACAAGCTGTAATACATTATATGAATTGCAACTGAGCGCATTTCTGTGTTTTAGAGACAAATGTATGCAATCTGATATAGTCCTTATAGGTGTCATATTAGTCTTTTACCAGATATTAGCAAACGTACAACACAGTTGAGTATTCAGTTGACAAAATCTACAGATTCATGTAATGAAGTCCTTTACCCATCTGATCTCTGGGCAATGTCAGATGGTTGTTTCCTTTGAAAAAACAATAAACAAAACTGAAATATGCCCTTTCCTCAAAGTCATGCTATCTCAGAGTTATGTGTATATATAATTAACAGTGGGTGTGGAGGCACTGGGTTTCTTTCCACCCTTGCAAAAAAGATACACTGAAAGCTCTATAAAATCCTGAGGCAGTAGTGAAATAAAACTATAAACTGATAAACCACTAATAGTGCAATAAGGACGACTTCCAGAACCTTTAGCTTAGTTAATTTTAATAGCTGCTTTCATATAAAATAAACTTCATCAGAAAATGATTTTGATCTATAATCCTGAACATTTACACAGTTCAAACACATAATTTAACCAATAAATGAATGTAATCGATTAACGTAATTAAGCAGTTAAACGGGATAAATGAAGGTATAGTTGTTAACCCTTCAATAATGCCGATCTTGCAATCCCTAAGAAAACACTTAATATTTATCATTTCGTTCAAGCCAGGTGGAGAATCAGCACTTAATTAACCTGCTATTCTCCTTTTTTCTCCTCTTGATTCTTATAATTGCCACCTGTTTTGTCCTCAAAGACTTGTTCTAAAATTGTAAAAGTAAACTTTATAAAATTATTGCAAGAAACAGAGTGTCTAGCTAAGGCACTTTTTGGCATCCTTAGTTTTTATAGCAAAAACATGTTCTCTTATCCTATTTCTCAAGGTTTTTGTGATCATCCCCACATAGAAGATGAAACAGCCCGAGCATAATTCAATATACACCACTCCTGTAGTACCACAGTGATACCGTCCTAGGATTTTGATAGTATAAATATATTGTTAAGAAAGATGTGGGGTTTCTCATAAATAAACCTGCAAGTGCTGCAACTGTTGTACTTGTAGGTGGCTTAGCTTTTGCAGGTATTAGGGGGATGAAGCTTAGTGTTGTCATGCTTTAACATATATTTGACACAAACATCCTTCTTGTGTACAAAAAGTGGCTGCTCACCAAAAATCCTGTAAAGGTAATTGTTACCTGTAATAATTTTCCAATTATTCTTAATAATTTGCTTGATATGATCAGTATCAACTGATATATCAAGAGTATATACTCATTAATAATAATGAGTTTAAACTGTTCATGCCTCTTAGAACAAACTTCTTGGGCGGTTTTCTCCAAAAACTCAGCTTGATAGCCCCTGGCTAAAAAAAAGGGGAAATGAACTTTACTTCTTGCTGAAAATATTGTTCATCGCTAATCATATGAGAGGCTCTAATGAATTGGCCTTTGGGTATATTTCTTTTGATAAAGCTGGGATGGTTGCCATGAAAATGGAGATATCCATTAGAAAAGTTATCTTTACTATGATTTTTACTCTCAAACCTCTTCTTATCTGGATTCCATACTAGCTGTACATCTGAAAAGGAAATGTTTTGGCCCTTGTCTCCTGCTGTAAACTGAAGAAAAGAAGAATTCTGACTTCAGTGCACGCAAAAATCAAGATGACTGCATTCTTCTTCAGCTATAAAAAGTAAGTTGTCCACAAATCTCCTGTAAAAGACTACATTTCTATATTTAGTGATAACCGGTAATATCTCCCTTTCCCACCAAGCAAGCACAATAAATGTCCAGGATTTTAAATATAAAGCATTTCAGATTTGTTTTATATGAAAGCACCTTCCAAAAAGACGTTTTATGATATATTTCATTTAATCTTTGTTTTGCATGCACCAAGGGTTTTGCTCAGCATATGCAAAGTAGAGTATGGGCATTTGCAAAGCTGATCTTTTGTGATCAACGTCATGAACATAAATATTTTAGGGCTTTTGGTCATTTGCTCATTATCAGTAAACACAGACAGACAGACAGACACACAGACAGACAGAGACACACAGACAGACACATATATATATATATATATATATATATATATATATATATATATAGAGAGAGAGAGAGAGAGAGAGATTTACTTTACAAGGCTGAATTCCAAAATAACCAAAGGTGAATTTGCCAAGATGAAAGAGTGAAAAAAGTATTTCTCAGGGTAAGTAAATACTTGCCCACCAGTTATGTAAAATCACAATACAATGTATCAAACCTACCCAGGTGGGGGACATCATCTCCATACCCCCCAATGTGGGGGGCTGAGCACACCACTCCCCCCAAACTATATATACCAAATACAGGATTACACTTCAGTGGAGAAAAGAGCACATTCCCTGATGTTGGACAAGTGTTTACTTATCCTGAGCAATACGTTACCATTTGGTAAATTACATTTTGTGTGCAATTTATATTTGGTCATTTTATATATATATATATATATATATATATATATATATATATATATATACACACACACACACACACACACATATATATATATATAAACACACACACACACATATATACACACACACATATATATATATATATATATATATATATATATATATATATATATATATATATATATATATATATATATATATATTACTAAACTGAACCACAAAAGTTAAACAAAAAAAAATCAGAAAAACAATGAGCAACTGGTTTGAAAAAAAACCCCCATACCACCTTCTAATTATATTTTTCAACTCCAAGACCACACACCGGTGGGGAAAAGGAGAATCTGCCTTTCCCCAATGTTGTGTGATCTCAAAGTACATTCAGCCAGTCATTATTCAATGAATGTTGGTCATCAAAAATAGAATTCGAAGTAAAAAATTACACCTTATATTTAGACAGATATGTATGTAGATAGACAGAAAAATAGAAAGATATAATAACAGATACTGATATAAATGTAGATATACAAGTATATGTTTATAACTGTGCTTTACATTCCCCTTGCCTGAGAATTAAGCCAAGTGATTTTGAAAATACTTGAATGAGTTAGCTGTAAACAAAACACCTGTGGATAAAATGTCCTCCATCAGCAGATAACAATTAACATATTCCACTTTCAGTTAAATGCATTAACAGTATTATATCATGCATGAGGACTCCTGTCTGAGCTTCACTAAGTAGATGTAAAAAGTGTCTCTTCTCAGTAACCACCAACGTTCTAAGCATATTAAATACAAGTGCATAGTTGTTCTACTAATTTAAAGATGTTTACATGGCACATTTTACACAGTGGATTCCAACGTGATAATACAGCCATATACTTAACATCAGCTTATTTTTGTTATAGTGAAGTTTCCCTACCACGTAGTTTGCAGTTTTTGCTGTTGGACATGGATGGACATCACCGTGTGTTCCAAACTAGCATATGTCAGTGTCATTCCCCTTTGGTTATATCATACTTCTGAGACTGCCATGAGGTCATGGCTATGAGCTCATCTTCCTGCTCATTGAGTTTATTAGCATATTTCCTGACATTTAGAATATACTCCAATAAGTTGTCTTCAAGGAAATCACCCCCAGTCAAAATAAATTAATTCTGGATGCTTCCTCTACCTATACCCATACAATAACCAGAAAGATAAGTAGCCACTGCTTCTTGAGGTACTTACCTGTATGTAAAGAGAAGATGTGACAGGTGTTTTCCCCACTGTCTCATGAAATGAATCACAAATGCCATTAACATAGTTTTGAGGGTAGAAATGACTTGAGTCCATCAACTCATTAGCTTATGGGTGGCAGAAATGAGATATCCACTGTTTCACCCTGTTCTTCTGAAAATGTATCAAATTTTCAGGTATTAAGATGGCACTCTGTCCTTTAAGACCTCTTTAGGAATACTTACTCTGTCAAGCATTTTCATGTAAGCATCGGTTACTGTTTCTGTCTCACTAATGGTTAATACCACAGCTTTGTGATATCTGATAATATAATTAATGCTTATCAGATCAAGTCACAAACTTGAATAACCATAAAACTGCATGACAAGCAGTACACGAGACATGATCTTAAAAGCAAAAAGAAAGATTCTCAGTGTAGCTATGAATGTAGTGTAATAGCTTCCTTTGCATAGCATTATGCTGATATGAGGTCAGCTTTAGGCCTGAGTCCTGCAAGTTAAAGACTGCTGAACAAATTTGACACCCTCTGGAATGATTACTTAAATACACATAAAGGCATAGGGTAATAGGTTTATAGGTTGGTACTAGGCTATCAGCCCTAGGGCATATACAAGCCTAGCCATAACAATTCCCTGGCTATTTCTTCCCACATTATTTTCTTCCCTGGACCCCTGTCTAGCAGGGTGACTGATGTGATCCCTGGGGTGAATTTCCTTTCTCCCATCCAATCTTCAAGGTTCCTTTTGAAGACAGTCAAGGAGACGCTCTGCTTGACATGTATGGGCAGTCTATTCCAGAGTCTGGGGAGTCTCTGGGTCAGGAACCTAACCCTCCAGCATGTTTTGTTTATTGTGATGACAAAGTTTAGATTCCTGGAGTGTGTGGCTCTGAGGGATTGGGATTTCTTTAAGTGTAGCATGTCAAACAGCTCTGGGTTTGACATGGCCTTGTATGTTAAGCAGAGATTGCCTCAGAGTAGACGATATGCGACAGAGTATAGCTGGAGTTTTCTAAGGTGGTCAGTATAGGGCATAGGGCAGCTTTAGGCCTGTGATTCTTTTAGTGAGGTATTTCTGCAGCCTTTCCAGTTGTTGCAGATGTCTTGAGAGGTACATACCAAATGGGGTGTTGTATTCTATAATGGATCTAATGAGGGATGAGTACAGTGGGACAATGACCTCCTTTTTTCTGGATGAAAAGCCCTTTGTGATGAGGTGTGCCACATATAAGGATTTCCTGACTGTTGTGGCGATGTGGTTATTGAAGGTGAGACCACTGTCCACCTGTGTCCCTAAGTCTCTTATCACACTTTCAGTGTTAGTGTACTGCCACCTATGTGGTAATTCACGGGTACATGTTTTTTTCCCAAAGGGGATAACTATACATTTCTTGGCATTGAGCTTGAGCCCATGCTGGCACCAAGCATCTGTTTCTGTAAGGCCCTTTTGTAGAGTATTCACATCATTTGGGATTCAATAATGGCTCCCAGTTTGCAGTCATCTGTGAACTTTGTTAGCCAGAGTCCCTTAGTGTTGGCCTGTACTTCAGAGAAGTAGATGCCAAACAAGAGCGGTCCCAGGGCTGAACCCTGAGGTACTCCACTTGTCACTTATCTGGAGTTAGATATGGAGTCAGCTACTTTTACAGTGTTGGTTCTGTCAGTAAGCCAGTTGGCAACCCATCGAGTGACGTAGAGATTAATGCCCAGCTTAGTAAGTTTATCTATGATTCCAGAGTGGGGGGTGGTGTCAAAGGCCTTGGTGAGGTCCAGATAGGTTGTGTGGACTGCCTTACCCTCATCCACGACTCTAGAGACTGATTCAAAAAAGTCATTCAGGTTCAGGAGACAAGATCGGCCCTTCACGAACCCAATCTGGGTGGGGTCCAGTGTTTGAAGGTTGCCAATGTCTTTGTTTATATGTTCCATGTTAATACATTCCATGGCCTTGCAGATCAGGCTTGTTAGACTGATGGGGCTGTAGTTCCTGGGATCCAAGGTGGATCCCCCCTTGTGGAATGAGATAAACACTCAGTGGGCATGAAGCCTGAGGTGAGGGTATGATTAAACATGACACTTAGGTGAAGTGCAAGTTCATTTTGTAGTTCATGTAGTACACAGCCCGGGATGTTGTTATCTGCTCCCATGGATGCTGTATTCTTAGCAGAGAGAGTGGTGGATCACTTATATTGCCTTGTATGTTACCATATGCTATGGTTTATTATGTAAACTCTCAATGTAGTTTTGTTTTCATGTGAGATTTTGTTGGGGCTTATGATACATCATTCTAAATAAAAATGACATGGCACTGAACTCTTCCTCACCTTTCCTAATCTTAAAAAAAAATCACCTTTCATTGGACAGTCATGCAAACTTTCCAATCCCTTGTCCAAATGCCAGATACCTAGTGCTTGTACAAATTTTCAGTACTTCCTAGTGCTATAATTATGACTAAACAGCAATTCCCACCTATCAATCTTCCTATATAACCCTGTATATTCTGCTCACCCATAATTTGCTCCTTCAGTTAACAGCACTTTTCCAGTAATTTGTCATAACTGGAATTAACTAATTCCCTTAATACAGATTCCAAGACAGATATAAGATAACACCATATGAAGACTATATGATCTGAAACAAACCTACTTCCCCCACAGCTTCTAAAACTATCCCTACATGGCCTTACTGCCACCTATTCTTGTAACAAATAAGCACCCGCAATATAACCCCTAAACCTAATAAATAACTCTTCATCTGTGTGCTCCTTTTTCTACATGACACTTTAAAGTATTCTACAGCCCTACATCTTCTCAACATTTCAAAATATTTTTACTTACTTTAACTCCTTCACTCCTTGTTTCCAGAACTGGACTCCGGATTTTCCAGAGTTGTTGGCACTTAACTAAGTTCAAGTAATCTTGGCTTGAAAACCATACTTTCTTTTCCCAATATGAATCTATAACTCTATCCTAGACATGTTATTCCACAAAATAATGCACAAGTAAAGAAACCTGCAGCAGACACAAGTGCTCCACTAAACGCTGCTTAATTCCCTTAACTACAACATCTGTACAAACCACAAACAATAAAGGGTTTAAAGAGTACCCTGTGTAATCCCTTAAGTTGTAGTATGTGGGTTGGATTGTTTTATAATGTCAAAACTAAATATAGAATGTGAGCGCAGAGGCGCTAATATACTTTTGAACACGTAGCTGACAAAAGTGACTAATAGGAAATTGAACAATGTCACTTCCTGGTTTCAGGATTCTTATGTAGCGTTGTTCATTTGTATACCACTCTACCTCTGAAGAAGCTGCATACAATTGTATGAAACCGCTGTTTTACTTGTTTTAATAAATTGCGTTAAGGTTCTATTTGTGGTGCTGCTGTTTTTGACAAGGGGCCTCTACTGGATTTTTCATTAATCCCTTAAGTTATTCTAACTTCTTTACCCACATAGGCATTAGCCATGGCACTAATAGTCAAAAAGGCAATAAATTTAAAAAATATTTTTGCACAAGTACTCATCAGCCTATATTGTTTCAAATATCAAAAGACTTAAAAGCATCCACTGTAATAAATGGACCTGACCAATATTCTCTACAAAAACTCCAGATAACAGATTATTGTGCACATTAAACCATCTCTGCACTCCTCTTGTTTTTTGTTTACCAAACCATTGCGTACTTCTCAGGATACATGACTTTGATAGATGTGTTTTAAGCTGAAACTGGATTCTTTGAGGAAATATTAATGAACCCAAAATAACACTGTACATCAGCCACTGATGTCAGCAAACTTGTAGAACGGGGGTGGAGTTCCCCTTACCTGAATAATTATGTGATCCAGAAGTTAGTGTATAGTATTTAGAGATGTGGGGGTTGCCCAATTGTAAAACTTCATAGGATCATAGGAAGTTACTAGGCTATTGGCCTGAGGCCCTTATAAGCCTAGCCTGGAGTTTAGCCCATGTTTAACCAAGTCAGCACCTGGTGCCCCTGTCCAGCAGGGACACGGGTGGAATAGGATTTTCTGTTTCCCATCCAGTTATCCAGGCTGCACTTAAAAAGGGGCAAGGAGGTACTCTACTTGACATGGAAAATGAGTCTATTCCACAGATAAGGGAGTCTCTGGGACACAAAGCTGTCGTACCAACAAGTGCTATTGATGTCACAGACCAGGTTGAAGCTGCACATGTGGGTTAATCTAGTGGAGCTTGACTTGCATATATTCAGCAGTCCCATCAAGGTGGGGTCCGAGATCACCTTGTATGTCAGACAGAGGTCACCTCTGAGGAGTCCGTATGAATTTGAGATATGGGATAGGGCTTTTAGCCTATCTGTGTATGATAGATTTTTGAGGCCCTGGATTCTCCTGGTGAGGAGACTCTGTGGTCTCTCCAGCTGCTTCATGTGCTTTGTGAGGTACATGCTGAACTCAATAATGGGCCTTAAATGGGAAGAATACACAGATGTTATGACCTCCTTGTCCCTGAATGAGATAGCCTTATTTGTGAGGTGGGCCATGTAGAAAGCTTTCATACAACGGAAGCAGCATGGTGGTCAAAAGTCAGATTGCCGTCAACCTGGGTGCACTAAGTAGATGTAATAAGGGTCTCTTCTCAGTAACCACTAAGGTTCTAAGCATATTAAATACAAGTGCATAGTTGTTCTACTAATTTAAAGATGTTTACATAGCACATTTTACACAGTGGATTCCAACTTAACATCAGCTTGTTTTTGTTATGGTGAAGTTTCCCTACCATGTAGTTTGCAGTTTTTGCTGTTGGACATGGATGGACATCACCATGTGTTCCAAACTAGCATATGTCAGTGTCATTCCCCTTTGGTTATATCATACTTCTGAGACTGCCATGAGGTCATGGCTATGAGCTCATCTTCCTGCACATTGAGTTTATTAGCATATTTACTGACATTTAGCATATACTCCAATAAGTTGTCTTCAAGGAAATCACCCCCGGTCAAAATAAATTAATTCTGGATGCTTCCTCTACCTATACCCATACAATAACCAGAAAGGTAAGAAGCCACTGCTTCTTGAGGTACTTACCTGTATGTAAAGAGAAGATGTGACAGGTGCTTTCCCCACTGTCTCATGAAATGAATCCCAAATGCCATTAACATAGTTTTGAGGGTAGAAATGACAGAGTCCATCAACTCATTAGCTTATGGGTGAAGGAAATGAGATATCCACTGTTTCACCCTTTCTTCTGAAAATGTATCAAATTTTCAGGTATTAAGATGGCACTCTGTCCTTTAAAACCTCTTTAGGAATACCTACTATGTCAAGCATTTTCATGTAAGCATCAGTTACTGTTTCTGTCTCACTAATGGTTAATACCACAGCTTTGTGATATCTGATAATGTAATTAATGCTTATCAGATCAAGTCACAAACTTGAATAACCATAAAACTGCATGACAAGCAGTACACATGAGACATGATCTTAAAAGCAAAAAGAAAGATTCTCAGTGTAGCTATGAATGTAGCGTAATAGCTTCCTTTGCATAGCATTATGCTGACATGAGGTCAGCTTTAGGCCCGAGTCCTGCAAGTTAAAGACTGCTGAACAAATGTGACACCCTCTGGAATGATTACTTAAATACACATAAAGGCATAGGTTAATAGGTTCATAGGTTGGTACTAGGCCATCAGCCCTAGGGCCTATACAAGCCTAGCTATAACAATTCCCTGGCTATTTCTTCCCACACTATTTTCTTCCCTGGACCCCTGTCTAGCAGGGTGACTGATGTGATCCCTGGGGTGAATTTCCTTTCTCCCATCCAATCTTCAAGGTTCCTTTTGAAGAGGGTCAAGGAGACGCTCTGCTTGACATGTATGGGCAGTCTATTCCAGAGTCTGGAGAGTCTCTGGGTCAGGAACCTAACCCTCCAGCATGTTTTGTTTATTGTGATGACAAGGTTTAGATTCCTGGAGCGTGTGGCTCTGAGGGATTGGGATTTCTTTAAGTGTAGCATGTCCAACAGCTCTGGGTTTGACATGGCCTTGTATGTTAAGCAGAGATTGCCTCCGAGTAGACGATATGCGACAGAGTATAGCTGGCGTTTTCTAAGGTGGTCAGCATAGGGCATCTGATTTAGGCCTGTAATTCTTTTAGTGAGGTATTTCTGCAGCCTTTCCAGTTGTTGCAGAGGTCTTGAGAGGTACATACCAAATGGGGTGTTGTATTCTATAATGGATCTAATGAGGGATGAGTACAGTGGGACAATGACCTCCTTTTTTCTGGATGAAAAGCCCTTAGTGATGAGGTGTGCCACATAGGATTTCCTGACTGTTGTGGCGATGTGGTTATTGAAGGTGAGACCACTGTCCACCTGTGTCCCTAAGTCTCTTATCACACTTTCAGTATTTAGTGTACTGCCACCTATCTGGTAATTCATGGGTACATGTTTTATTCCCAAAGGGGATAACTATACATTTCTTGGCATTGAGCTTGAGCCCATGGCTCTGGCACCAAGTATCTGTTTCTGTAAGGCCCTTTTGTAGAGTATCCATATCATTTGGGGATTCAGTAATGGCTCCCAGTTTGCTGTCATCTGTGAACTTTGTTAGCAAGAGTCCCTTAGTGTTGGCCTGTATTTTAGAGAAGTAGATGCCAAACAAGAGCGGTCCCAGGACTGAACCCTGAGGTACTCCACTTGTCACTTGTCTGGAGCTGAATATGGAGTCAGCTACTTTTACAGTGTTGGTTCAGTCAGTAAGCCAGTTGGCAACCCATCGAGTGATGTAGGGGTTAATGCCCAGCTTAGTAAGTTTATTTATGATTCCAGAGTGGGGGATGGTGTCAAAGGCCTTGGTGAGGTCCAGATAGGCTGTGTGGACTGCCTTACCCTCATCCATGGCTCTAGAGACTGATTCAAAAAAGTCATTCAGGTTTAGGAGACAAGATTGGCCCTTCACAAACCCAAACTGGGTGGGGTCCAGTGTTTGAAGGTTGCCAATGTCTTTGTTTATAAGTTCCATGTTAATACGTTCCATGGCCTTGCAGATCAGGCTCGTTAGACTGATGGGGCTGTAGTTCCTGGGATCCAAGGTGGATCCCCCCTTGTGGAATGGGATAAACACTCAGTGGGCATGAAGCCTGAGGTGAGGGTATGATTAAACATGACACTTGGGTGAAGTGCAAGTTCATTTTGTAGTTCATGAATTACACAGCCCGGGATGTTATCTGGTCCCATGGATGCTGTATTCTTAGCAGAGAGAGCGGTGGATCACTTATATTGCCTTGTATGTTACCATATACTATGGTTTATTATGTAAACTCTCATAATGTAGTTTTGTTTTCATGTGAGATTTTGTTGGGGCTTATGATACATCATTCTAAATAAAAATGACATGGCACTGAACTTTTCCTCACCTTTCCTAATCTTAAAAAAAAAAAAAATCATCTTTCATTGACAGTCATGCAAACTTTCCAATCCCTTGTCCAAATGCCAGATACCTAGTGCTTGTACAAATTTTCAATACTTCCTAGTGCCATAATTATGACTAAACAGCAATTCCCACCTATCGATCTTCCTATATAACCTTGTATCTTCTGCTCACCATAATTTGCTCCTTCAGTTAACAGCACTTTTCCAGTAATTTGTCATAACTGGAATTAACTAATTCCCCTAATAAAGATTCCAAGACAGATATAAGATAACACCATATGAAGACTATATGATCTGAAACAAACCTACCTCCCACAGCTTCTAAAACTATCCCTACATGGCCTTACTGCCACCTATTCTTGTAACAAATAAGCACCCGCAATATAACCCCTAAAGCTAATAAATAACTCTTCATCTGTGTGCTCCTTTTTCTACATGACACTTTAAAGTATTCTACAGCCCTACATCTTCTCAACATTTCAAAATATCCTTACCTACTTTAACTCCTTCACTCCTTGTTTCCAGAACTGGACTCCGGATTTTCCAGAGTTGTTGGCACTTAACTAAGTTCAAGTAATCTTGGCTTGAAAACCATACTTTCTTTTCCCAATATGAATCTATAACTCTATCCTAGACATGCTATTCCACAAAATAATACACAAGTAAAGAAACCTGCAGCAGACACAAGTGCTCCACTAAACCCTGCTTAATTCCCTTAACTACAACATCTGCACAAACCACAAACAATAAAGGGTTTAAAGAGTGCCCTGTGTAATCCCTTAAGTATAGGCATTAGCCATGGCACTAATAGTCAAAAAGGCAATAAATTAAAAAAATATTTTTGCACAAGTACTCATCAGCCTATATTGTTTCAAATATCAAAAGACTTAAAAGCATCCACTGTAATAAATGGACCCGACCAATATTCTCTACAAAAACTCTAGATAACAACAGATCGTTGTGCACATTAAGCCATCTCTGCACTCTTCTTGTGTTTTGTTTACCAAACCATTGCGTACTTCTCAGGATACATGACTTTGATAGATGTGTTTTAAGCTGAAACTGGATTATTTGAGGAAATATTAATGAACCCAAAATAACACTGTACATCAGCCACTGAGGTCAGCAAACTTGTAGAACTGGGGTGGAGTTCCCCTTACCTGAATAATTACGTGATCCAGAAGTTAGTGTATAGTATTTAGAGATGTGGGGGTTGCCCAATTGTAAAATTTCATAGGAAGTTACTAGGCTATTGGCCTGAGGCCCTTATAAGCCTAGCCTGGAGTTTAGCCTATGTTTAACCAAGTTGGCACCTGGTGCCCCTGTCCAGCAGGGTCAAGGGAGGAATAGGATTTTGGGTTTCCCATCCAGTTATCCAGTTATTCATGAGTTGCCTGAATGTGCTATACAATCATGCAGTAAAGACTGATGAAGCTGGCAGCATGTAGTCTTGTGTCTGTTTTTGTAACTCTGCCCCCTTTTATATCAAATAATTCAAGTGGCTCAAAACTAGTCAGCAAAAATGAATACATTTATTATATAGTCAGAGACAGGCAAACAGCTAGATCAGATAGACTGATAAATAGAAAACATAGATTAATAGAGCAGCGGATAGATAGATAGATAGATAGATAGATAGATAGATAGATAGATAGATAGATAATTAGGCAAAGGTCACTGAATACTTGTAAAAGCAAACTTCCTTATTTGTGTGTACACTACCGTTGATACATGACACTTGCCTGGGAAGCGAGCTTCTTTACACATTCAGGTGAGTAGGTAGCCTGAAGTTTGACAGAGACCTTTTGAGGAATGTCAGTATCCCAGTGTTCTTTTGGAGAAAAAAAAAAGTCTTTGGTGACACAGTAGTTGAACAGATATCATCCAAAAGGCAAAGACAGGATGGCAGCAGTTCAGAGAATGTTGTTGATGATAGAACATGGTTAGACGCAAACATTATTCAGAGAGTTTGAGGAAGATCAGTGACTACACATCAAGAGGACAGCAAGTTATTCACTTTAGAGGCAAGGGGGTGGAATGAGTAGAGACAAATGGAAGGGAAGAGGAGAGGAGAAAGCAAAGTGAAAGGAGAGAAGGGCATAGTGGTTTGAGAAGATCAGATGCAAAGGTAGAGAGGGACCAGAGATAAATGCTGCACAACTCCAAAGGCCTGAGAGACATACATATGAATGGCAGGCCAGTAATATTTGGAGAAATCACTTAAATGTGGTACAATAAAGCCTGTAGCAGGCAGGATAAGGAAGCACACGCACAGATATTAAAAAAAAAAATGCAGATGACCGTAGTGGCTGCATCAAACAGGCTTTTAATGTCTATACAAGATTTCAGAAGTTTTTTATCCAGTTCAATGTATGTTTGATTGTCCAGTTTGATTATCTGAACTACCCTGGGTCCGAATTAGTTCTGATAATTGACTCTCAACTGTAAATGACCCTAGCTGTACATGTCTTCTCTAAAATTATGTTTTTGCATGTATCTATGCACCATAAATTTTTTTTGTTGTTGTTCACAGAAATCTTTTGGAATAAGAATAGTACAGAAGAAGATGGAAGAGGTTTTAGAATAGTTCCTCAATTACAGTGATGAGAATTTCAACAGAACATAACACTAACAAAATAAAAATAAAAAAATCCGTTCACAATGCTGGATAAAAACTAAAGCAACAAAAAATGTTAAATATATGGTTTCCCATATATTTCATTCAATAATGATTGGGTCAAAATTCTTCACTTTCCTTAACATTTTACACATTTAAGTATATATGATTTTTATATTAATTTATAATACTGGTACTGTACTTCGTAATTTCTCCTTCACAACTTTGTCTTCTCTAATCATCTTATCTTTACTCCTACCTGTTCATTGCAAATAGCAAAAATCTCTTTGGGTTTTTGTCTGCCCCTGACCTACTCACGTCTTTACACCTGTCTGGACCACCTTACTCATATTAACTCATCAGTTTCATAAGTGAATGTTGTGTTTTTATATTTTGCTCTATTATACAACATTAAACCATTTTGTGATCTCCCAGGCAGGGTCCAAAAAGGGTACATTTGGAAGAGGTTAATGCATTGATAATTAAATTAAAATACATAAATACATGCATGCACACATATAGGCATAAATAAGTGTATTTTATTACATTTCATCTTATCAAAGCTTCTGCTCACGGATAATCATATTCCCCAACCTAGGATGAATTTCCAGTATTTCTTCAGTCCTTTGAAGGGAAAAGAAGGGAGAAACATATTTAACATCTCCCCTGAAGAAAATCTGAGAAATATGCTGATTTTTTTCTTCCCAGCACAAAGATGCACCTCAGATCTTTGTGTACCACAGTTTGATTATAGTAATGTCTGTTTATAGTGTATGATTTAACCAGCTAATGATTTTGATTTATTCCTTTAAACAGACTGCTTAAATTAGGAGACTGTATCAGTCTATGCCCAAAAATAAACAAATAAATATACTAAAAAAAGGCAAAGAATTGGTGAAAAGTCTTTGTATACTTATTACTACATACTGTGGCAGTGTTTTGTGCAAGTATTATTACTGTTTTTTTTCTCTATATTGAAATAAGTAATGATTATGAACCTTATTAATGATACTCAAGTTTCATCTACTTTGTTTATGGAGTTGCTTGTGCAGAGGCTTAGGTCACTAGAGAAATATAAAAATGTGCAGATAAATATTACAACGAATATCAGCTCAACACCACACAACATCTTGGCCTCGCTCATTCTAGCAGTATGATTGCCACCTGGGGTCTAGGGAACATGAACTCCCAGTTGGATGCGTCTCCAGCAGTATACAAGGACCTCTTTTGCGTAGCATGCATTTATTAACCTGAGTATATTCCCCAGCCTGGACTAGTGTCACTTCACTAAGAACCTACTCCAAACAGCATTTCTATTAATAAGTATTATTACCATATCAATAAGGTTTTACAAACTAAGAGTGCAGTCACAAGTGGCATGGAGTCATCCATGGAGTTCCATATACAGCCAAGCTTGATATGGTTTCTGTTTGCATTCAGCTTTATGATAATGTAACATTGTCCAATCATATGTCAAGAAAATGTATGGATTACACGTGTGTCATAGCTTTAAGAAGCCTGAAATATGACAACAATAATGGTGCTTGGAAAGAAAATAGTTAATTTGTTTTTCTTCTCTCACTGTCTCATTTTTTTATTTTTGTCCTAGATGATATTTATGGTTTTCTGAAAGAAAGCTCGCTTCCTTGCTGTTCACACCAGGTGGCAACCCTGTAGGTACCTGTTTTCTCCCTCCATATAGTTCAAAAAGAAAAATGTACTGCCCAGCTGTGTTGCAAATGAAGGTGCTGGGGGAGGGGGGGTTCTACTCCCATTCTCTGAGGAAAGCTTTGAAAGCTTGTGTATACTAAGACAGAGAAAGGGATGGAGAGTGACAGTGACGGAAGGAAAGGGTGTGTGACAGAAAAAGAGACAGAGAGAGAGAGACGTTGTAAGAGCAGGCCAGAGATTCCACTGCTGTCCATTATTTTGTGTTCCTCCTCTTTTCTTTAAAATTTCACACTTGATTTGCATTTGGTCATGGTTTTATACTCCTTTCTGGGATACAGCTTATAGTTCAGTACTGGAATTCCACAGCATTTCAGTGCCCAATGTCTCGAAAAGAAAGAGCCGTATTCTCTAGAAAAAGGAGCTTCACCTTTGGTGCTTATGGGGGGTAGGTCGTACAGGTCTTTGCATTTCTTAACTGTTCCAATATTAATATATATATTTGCTTATTTTATAGCCAGTGTTATTTTCCTAAATCTCTGCACTTTATTATAATTTGGAATTTGCTGCTGGCATGTATTTTATATTATTTGATAGACAGTGAATTTATAATTAAAGGCAACAAGGAGAAGGAACTGCGTATTTAAGTCTGGCATCTGTTCTATGCATATATTGATTTTTGGGATGTATTGCCTTTCGTGGATACATACTTCTTAACCATTTGATGCATAATTCATATATGAACCGAGAGTAATTTACTAAACAAAAGTTGGAAATCAGCATGGATTGTTGTGTCATTACGAGTATAAAAATTATGTGACCTGTACATTCAAATGTTGAAGTTTTTGTTGTTTACAGATCAACCTTTTTCATTGACATGTTCACATAATAATATTCATTAGGAACTTTACTGGAAAGAGAGAACCATGCTGTGGAAGCTGACTGCTATTTCTGCTATTATAGTTATATAACAGAAGCTTTGGTATAAGAAAGATTTATGCCTTTTTTTAACTTTGAGAGTCCATTATTATTTCTACTGCAAAAGGGTTTCCATTTCTGATCTGTGTCAAAAATACTGTTAAGGGAATAACCAGACTTCAATAAAGAACAATGATTTGTCAAATGGAGATTATTCCTGGAAAAACTGCATCATAAGTGAAAAGCTTTCCTTTGATGAGATGTGCATTCATAGCTTCTGTCTCTGTAAAGGCACCACTGCACAGTAGATGGTTTTACTGTGTTAAATTGCTCATTTGCCTGTCTGCTTATTTATATTAAGTACCGAACTCTGAATTGCATTTAAGGTTTTAGAGATCAGGGAGAACAACCACCAGTCAGTATTTATAAATTCTCTAGTATCTACGTTAATGTCTCTGCCTCTGACTGCTGCCATGTTAAGGAGGATCTAATGGAAATAAAGTTCAACTTTCTGGAACTAGAAATGGTGTGATCAACACTGCTAGATAATGAAAGTAAAAAATGCCCGCTTTACAACAATAAGTAGAATGTGGGTTTTGAAAACTTTGAGCTATAATTTATTTTTGGCTATAAGAATGACTCTGTAGTCAAACTCCCAAGCAGTGCAGTGACTTGGGAGCTGTACACTAGGGGATTTCACTTTTAATGAGGCTAGTATGCTTGTTAGACTAACATATGAAATACGGGGATGTATTAGTTCCAAATGCTTGTTTTCAACCACAGTCTGGGAGCACTGTCTGGATAATAGATTTCCTTAAAGTCGTAATGTTCATAAGTTGTGAGAGAGAAACTCAAATCATAACGTACAGGAACAAGACCAGTAGAAACTTAAAGTCCTAATCTTCCACTCAGGTGCCTTATAACTTGTAAGGTCTGGCACTGTGATATAGTTCAGAAATGTTGCCAGCATGAGCAGGTTATGCAAAGCTCAGGACTGAAGCTGCTCAACTCCCTTTTCAGCTGAACATAGCCTTCACAAGCCCCTGAGTGTTGTCTGTTGTCTGTTGTAGGGACAGACAATGTCAGCCTCTAAATCATGTATTCTCAGAACTACAAAAAGGGAGCCAAAAATGTGACATTATTCAAGATCCCTTCAATGAAATTAACTTAATTTAGGCTACAGAGAGCATAATGTTAGGATGATGTATTTTAGTATGTTTATTCATGAGATTTAGTCAGTTGCATGCTAGTATTCATAGGTGAATACTAGGATTACCACCTTGAAGAGCCCTTCTGCATTTAGCCAATAACCCAGGGTCAGAATTAAACCCTGTACTGTGTGTCTAGGAGGTTAAGATCTTAACCATCATGCCATGTAACAACACTGAATGATTTTAAAATATTTGACTTTACTAGCGATGCTTGGTTCATAATAAGGAAACACTTTCTGTTGTTCAACTGTAGGTGATATCACTAAAAATTCAGAAATTAACATTGCTGCCAATAACAATTGTTATCGTTTCCTATGGGATAGTAAATTCTGTGTGTGTGTGCATGCACATACATATCTGTTTGCATGTGCATGAGTCTGAGTGTGTGCGTATGTGTGTGTCGGTGTGTGCGCATGTGCGAGTGTGTGTGCATCTGTAAGTCTATGTTTGTGTGTGTAGATGTGCAGGTGAGTGTGTGTATATGTTTTGGGGGCAGCGTAGTTCACTGTATCTCTTGAGAATGAAGATTAAACTTTTCTAGTATGGACAAGTGCTAAGGTATACACTGTTTACTCTCACACAGATTCTTCAGTTGCTGATTTTGGAACTGTACCATTTTGTTCTACAGTCTCAGGGCAACAGCCACCCACTGTTATATTGGCCCATTTTTAGGAACTGTATGTTGCTGCAAGTAGTGGCGGGTAAATGAGGTCACACTCATATATTCCTAGATGCAAAGTGGCTCTAGCAACCATCATGTTGCTTCCAGACATTGCAAGGAATAAAATCAGTCAGTGCACTACCAGTAGCCTGTGTCCTGAAACAGGACTCATAGGTTCATAGGTATCATAGGTAGATACTAGGCTATCTGTCCAAGGACATTTATTAGCCTAGCCAGTGTGTGTCTGCTTTCGCCGCACCATTGATTAATTAACTGATCCTCTGTCAGACAGAGCCAGTGAAGTGATCCCAGGGGTGTATTTTCTGTTACCCATCCACTTGTCAAGGTTTCTCTTGAAGAGTGTTAGTGAGGGACTCTGCCTAATGTAGTTTGGAATTTTGTTCCAAAGCATGGGGAGTCTGTGACAGGAATCTATCCCTCCAGCATGTTCTATTTATTGTTGTGGCAAGGTTTAGCTCACTAGAGCGCGTGTCTCGCAGTGACTTGGATTTCTTTAGGTGGAGCATGTTCATCAATTCTGAGTTGGACATGGCTTTGTAAGTCAGGCAGAGATCACCTCTGAGTAAGCGATATGCCACTGAGTACATCCAGAGTTTTTTCAGTCGGGCTGCATAAGACATATATTTGAGGCCAGTAATCCTCTTGGTGAGGTACTTTTGTGGTCTTTCCATCCATTGGAAGTGTCTTGTGAGGTACATCCCAAATGGGGCATTGTACTCTATGATGGGTCTGAGTAACAAGTAGAGGGGCACTATAACCTCTATTTCTAGATGCAAACCCTTTAGTAATTAGATGGGCCACATAAAAGGATTTCCTAACTATTTTGGCAATATGATTGTCAGAGGAGAGATTATTATCTACCTGGGTCCCCAGATCTCTTATTACCTCTTCTGTATTAAGTCCTTACATGTACATCACTACAGAATCCTAGGACTTACAAACAGCAGTTTTAAACCTTATCAAGTGTGTGTGTGGGTATGTATATCTGTTTGGTAGTACAGTTTTGTCTAATTACTTATTGGAGAGAGCCCTGTTAGAATTTCAGGATTTGTAATGCCAAGCTATGAAACATGGAAAAAAGACTGAAAATACAGCAGAAGAGGGGGAATATCAAACATTGTTCATCTTCATATTTTTTGCAGGGTACAAGCCCTCCTGCATCCCTTAATGCTAGGGAATGTCAACCAAACACACACAAATTCTTATAGACTAGCATTGAGATCACTTTACTTCAGAGAAAATGGAATATTCTGAGAAATGGCAAATTCTGAGTTAGTATGCGTAAGTCTGCATTTTCAGTCATTTAGTCTCCACATAGGGAGTTCCAATATTTTAAACAGTTATCTATTGGAGTTTTTTTTCTATATATTCATTTTGAAGACAAATATTTAACTTGCTCTGAAGTTAAGTAGTCATAAAGTTGTTTGCATAAATTATTAGCATACTGTGAAAAATGTGCATTTATTTGTGTGCCACGTGCTTTCAGATAACCAGTGTAAGGATAATGGGTGTGAAGTATTCTGAGTTACAAGATGACAAAACTGGGGGGCATGAAAGAAAACTCTAACGTAATGGACAGTATATGCCTTATATGAGTATGTTTTAAATTTTGTAAGGATTATAATGAAAAAAGTTCTAAACAGTTTTGTGAAATAAATTCTTTAAAGGTCATGCATTTTTGTATAAAAATCTATTAATTTGTTTTAACACTTACAATCTAATATTTCTGGTAATAATATTGCTGATTTTTTATCTGCAATGACTGCCATCTTTTTTTCTCATGGTGGTTTGTGTGAAGGAGTTTTAATGTACTAAATTACTTAATGAGCATAACAGCCATTAGGCTGTAGATTGTGTTGATTAACTGCTGCATGGGTTCTACTACAGCTGTTCAGGTATTGACTACACAACCACTATTCTCTCTCAACCAAATTTTTCCCTGTTGTATTAGCCAAATTCAAAGCCAATTGATCTGCTTGAGCTTTGGCACACTTGAATTATGCTACTACACCAGTGAGTTGAAGTGGTAATAGAAAGCTACTGTAGTAATTGCATTTAACATTTTGGCAGGTGAACATACATTGTTGTGATAAGATGCATATATTAGTCAACCATGAGACCACTGTCAGTGTAATTGTCAGAATGCATTGTTTACTGATGTGTGTGCTACTGTTCTATGATGTTTAGCACATCTACACCTGCATGTAAGGCATACATATGTACTTCTGTTCTGTATCATTTAGCACATCTACACCTGTATGCAAGGCATACATATGTACTACTGTTCTGTATCATTTAGCACATCTACACCTGCATATAAGACATAGATATGTACTACCGTTCTGTATCATTTAGCACATCTACACCTGTATGTAAGGCATACATATGCACTACTGCTCTATATCATTTAGCACATCTCACCAGTATGCAAGGCATACATATGTACTACTGTTCTGTATCGTTTAACACATCTACACCTGCATGTAAGGCATAGATATGTGCTACTGTTCTATGATGTTTAGCACATCTACACCTGTTTGTAAGGCATGGATATGTTACTACTGTTCTATGATGTTTAGCACATCTACACATGTATGTGAGGCATATGCATGCACTACTGCTCTGCAACATTTAGCACATCACATATATTTGAAGCATATATATGTACTACTGTTCTATGACGTTTAGCACATCTATACCTGTATGTAAGGCATAGATATGTACTACTGTTCTACAACGTTTAGCACATCTACACATGTATGTGAGACACATGCATGCACTCCTATTCTGCGACATTTAGCACATCACATATATTTGAAGCATGTGCATGTACAACTATTCTATGATGTTTAGTACATCTACACATGTATGCAAGGCATATGTATGCACTACTATACTATGACATTTTGCACATCTACACATGTGAGGCATAGGTGTGCACTACTATTATGTGATGTTTAGCACATCTACAAACTTATTTGAGGTATAGCTATGCTCTACTCTATGACATTTAGCACATCCACGCATGTATGTGATACTTAGGAATGTACTATTGTTCTGTGAGGTTTACCACATCTACAGATGTATGTGAGGACTAGATATATACTACTGTTCTGTGATGCTTAGCACATCTACAAATGTATTTGAGGCATATCTATGCACTACTGTTCTGTGACATTTTGCACATTTACACGTATGTCAGGTATATGTATGCACTATTATTGTATGATGTGTAGCACATCTACACATGTATTTGAGGCATATGTATGCCTTACTGTTGTGTGACATTTAGCACATCTACACATGTGAAGAATAGGTATGCACTACTGTTCTGTGATGTTTAGCACATCTACACATGTGAGGCATAAGTATGCATTACTGTTGTGACATTGAACACATCTAGACATGTATGTGAGGCATATGTATGCATTACTGTCATGTGACATTTAGCACACCTACACATGTATGTGAAGCATATGTATGCATTACTGCTGAGTGACATTTAGCACATCTACATATGTATATGAGGCATATGCATGCATTATGATTGTGTGACATTTAGCTCATCTAACATGTATGTGAGGAATATGTATGCATTACTGTTTGACATTTAGCACATCTTCACATGTATGTGAGGCATATGTATGTGAGGTATAGCTATGCTCTATTCTTCTATGACATTTAGCACATCCACACATGTATGTGAGACTTAGGAATGTACTATTGTTCTATGAGGTTTACCATATCTACAGATGTATGTGATGACTAGATATGTACTACTGTTCTGTGATGCTTAGCACATCTACAAATGTATTTGAGGCATATCTATGCACTACTGTTCTGTGACATGTTGCACATTTACACGTATGTCAGGTATATGTATGCACTATTATTGTATGATGTTTAGCACATCTACACATGTATGTGAGGTTCATAGGTTGGTACTAGGCTATCGGCCCTAGGGCCTATACAAGCCTAGCCATAACTACCTGGCTATTTCTTACCACACTATTTACTTCTCTGGACCCCTGTCTAGCAGAATGACTAACGTGATCCCTGAGGTGAATTTCCTTTCTCCCATCCAATCAAGGTTCCTTTTGAAGAGGGCCAAAGAGGTGCTCTGCTTCACATGCATGGGCAGTCTATTCCAGAGTCTGGGGAGTCTCTGGGTCAGGAAACTATCCCTCCAACACGTTTTGTTTATTGTGATGACAAGGTTTAGATCCCTGGACCGTGTGGCTCTGAGGGATTGGGATTTCTTTAAGTGTAGCATGTCCAACAGCTCTGGGTTTGACATGGCCTTCTATGTGTTAAGCAGAGATCGCCTCCAAGTAGATGATATGCGACAGAGCGTAGCTGGAGTTTAAGGCGGTCAGCATAGGGCATCTACTTTAGGCCTATGATTCTTTTAGCGAGGTATTTCTGCGGCCTTTCCAGTTGTTGCAGATGTCTTGAGAGGTACTTACCAAATGGGGCATTGTATTCTATAATGGGTCTAATGAGGGATGAGTACAGTGGGACAATGACCTCTTTTTTTTTCTGGATGAAAAGCCCTTAGTGATTAGGTGTGCCGCATAGAAGGATTTCCTGACTGTTGCGGTTACTGAAGGTGAAACCACTTTCTACCTGTTGTCCCAAAGTCTCTTATCACACTTTCGGTGTTTAGTGTATTGCCACCTATGTGGTAATTCACGGGTACATGTTTTTTCCTCAAAGGGGATAAACTATACATTTCTTGGCATTGAGCTTGAGCCCATGACTCTGGCATGTGTATGCCTTACTTTTGTGTGACATTTAGCATATCTACACATGTGAAGCATAGGTATGCACTACTGTTCTGTGATGTTTAGCACATCTACACATATGTGAGGCATACATATGCATTACTGTTGTGTGACATATAGCACATCTACACATATATGTGAAGCATATGTATGCATTACTGTTGAGTGACATTTAGCACATTTACACATGTGAGGCATATATATGTATTACTGTTGTGTGATATTTAACACATCTGCGCATGTATATGAGGCATATGTATGCATTATGATTGTGTGACATTTAGCACATCTAACATGTATGCGAGGAATATGTATGCATTACTGTTGTGTGACATATGCATGTGAGGCATATGTATGCATTACTGTTTTGTAACATTTAGCACATCTACACATATATGTGAGGTATATGTATGCATTACTGCTGTGTGACATTTAACACATGTACACATGTATGTAAGGTATATGTATGCATTACAGCTGTGTGACATAGTACATCTACACATGTATGTGAGGCGGGTCTATATCACAAAATCGAACTTACAAAATGTCGAACACTATATGTTAGAACTTGGAAGATCGAATTCAGATAACATTGAAACTTCAAAACTGAATTTTTTCCTGGGGAAAAAAATTGCTGTTCCGAAAAACACACACAACACAACACAATCACACCAAACACCTTCAAAACCTACACTAAACCTAACATACACCACTATCTATGCACTATCCCTAACCCAGCCCTTACCCTCAAGTCCATCACTATCGCACACTTACCTGACCCGCGCCCTAACCCTAAATTCCGTCACTGTCTCACACTTACCTGAACCATGCCCTAACCCTAAAGTCAGTTACTATTGCGCACTTACCTGATACGCCCCCTAACCCTAAAGTCCATCACTACCTGTTCGTACACTTACCTTGACCCGGTCCAAAAATACCAATGCAGCAGAAACGGCCAACCGAATTCTTTCCCTGGGAAAGAATTCGGGTTTCTGCGGCTTAGACATTCTCATCTTTCGAACTAACAAGTTCGTCCTTCCGGTATTCGGCATTCTTAATGTTCGATTTTGCGATAGGAATCCATGTGTGGCATATGTATGCATTACTGCTGTGTGACATTTAGCACATCTACACATGTATGTGAGGCATATGTATGCATTACTGCTGTGTGACATTTAGCACATCTACACATATGTGAGGTATACGTATGCATTATTGTTGTGTGACATTTAGCACATCTACACATACATGCAAGGTATATGTATGCATTACTGCTGTGTGACATTTAACATGCATGTGAGGCATATGTATGCAATGCATTTTGGATTATTTTCTGCTTAAACTCTGAGCTTTGGTCGGCTAATACACATGCATGTGAGGCATATGTATGCAATGCATTTTGGATTATTTTCTGCTTAAACTCTGAGCTTTGGTCGGCTAAGTCCTACCTGTAATCAACTGGACGTATAAGTGAATTTAAGTAAATCTTTATCTGCACTTTTTTCAAATAATACAGCATTTAAATTGATTTATTTGTGTTGCATTGAATACTATCTAGCTGGAAGTTGTGACTCTGTTTTTTTCAGTTAGTTCCCCACCTATCCTCCATGCTTTTGATTTGGTGTTATTCTTGGGGGCTTTGAAACTGCCTGCCCCTCTTGTAAATTTGCATTTGGATACTCCTCCAGGGCCCATCTCATTTGCTCACTCAAAAAAAAAATTGCACTTTATTCATCTGCTTTTACTGTATTTGTGTTTCTTCCAACTTTATTACTTTATTTTGCTTTTGCATCATCTTAAAAGTACTCAATTGTATTTATTACTGCTTGGTGTAACTATCATTCTAAGCCTTTTGGTTTAAGCACTTGGGCTTCAGACCAGTTGTTTTACATTAAGAAGGTTTGTGGTCTGCACTGTTGTGGCAGGACAGGTAGCTTACATCCCTCTAAGTTGGAAAATGCTGATTGAAGGCTCAGTGTCTGTTATTCTAAAAGTGCATTACTTCTGGTTTAAGCACTTGGGCTTCAGGCCAGTAATTTTACATTAAGAAGGTTTGTGGTCTGCATTCTTGTGGGAGGAGAGGCTGGACTCTGCCCTTCTGAGCTGGGAATTTCTGGTTAAAGGCTTATAGTGCCTGCATATTTGAACTGTTTCTTACTGAAATTGGTGCGCCTTGTTTGTTGTAGCATAGACTAGATCCAGGCCTGCTGAATCTAGCTTTGTTTGTATAACTTGAGCACTAATCCAGGCCTTCTAAAAAGTATTCAATTGTATTTATTACTGCTTGGTAGCAACATGACTAAAGTGTAGCCATCATTCTAAGCCTTTTGGTTTAAGCACTTGGGCTCCAGACCAGTCGTTTTACATTAAGAAGTTTTGTGGTCTGCACTGTTGTGGTAGGACAAGTAGCTTACATCCTTCTAAGTTTGGAACTGCTGATTGAAGGCTCAGTGTCTTGTTATTCTAAAAGTGTATTAGTTCTGGTTTAAGTACTTGGGCTTCAGGCCAGTCATTTTACATTAAGAAGGTTTGTGGTCTGCACTCTTGTGGGAGGAGAGGCTGGACTCTGCCCTTCTGAGCTGGGAATTTCTGGTTAGAGGCTTATAGTGCCTGCATATTTGAACTGTTTCTTACTGAAATTGGTGTGCCTTGTTTGCTGTTGCATAAACTAGATTCAGGCCTGCTGTAGCTAGCTTTGTTTGTATAACTTGAGCGCTGATCCAGGCCTTCTTTTTTGGAGAAGGTTCTCCTGCACCCCAGTGGCAGGAGTGTGCAGTTAGAACTTGTCTGATTGAAGCAGACAGGAACAGGGCTCAGTTTTGAAATTTTTTTTACTGGTTAATTGGGTAATTTGTTTAAAAACCTTTTATGATTGCTTGTAGTCATCTAAAGCTGGTTTAAATGTATTTTTTACAGTTTGTAGTCATTTAAAGCTGTTTTAAGTGTATTTTTACTGTTTTTACCTTATCTTTTAAAAAAAAATGTTTCCTTGTTTCCCACCTTTCTAAGCTAGTATAGTCCAGTTTTCAGGCTAGTGCTGAATTCAGGGCTGTGTTACAAGTTTCTGACTTGCCCATACCTTACTTGGATAGAAGGAAGTTTCTGTTTTCACCTGTGAGAGAGGGAGCTTTGAGCAGCCATCTGTCCCTGGAGGAGTGGTTCCAGCCCAGAAGTTAGTAGTTTATAGGCCATTTTGGGCTAATTTCTAGCTCTTTCATTTCCCTGCTGTAAAAACTGTTTGCACGGTTTTGCACATCTGGGCAGCGCCAGTTAGCTAGGGCTAAATTATTACTGGTTCCAGCAAGTCTCCTCTTCAGTTTTTTTCCCATAAAAGTAGTCTAACTCTCAACCTAATCACTTGTATCCAACAGTCCAGCACTTGCTCAGACCTAATAGCAAGCACTAATATACCCTGGCACTTGATTGGCCAGCAGGGCAAGGCTCATTATTCACTCCTCACCAACAAAGCGACTAAGCAGCTCACCCTACTATTCAGGCATGACCAAAGGGCAATTTCAGGTATACTCTCCAGTCCAGCTGGTGGACCTGGGTATCCTGAGGCAATGTTACAACTGCCTCATGTACACACACAACACTCTCCTCCTACCACAACTGCCTCATGTACACACACAACACTCTCCTCCTACCACAAAACATTAACATATGTGAGAGATGCAATTATATAGCTAAATTGGAGGCTAAGCTCTCTCCACCCAAGACTGGAACAGACAGTCATGAGGAGAAGGTTAACACTTGCATCACACCTCCAGACTCACATAGACATACTAAACCAGCACTGGCAAAAATACACATAAATACATGAAATCATACTCGGAGGCTCTAAATAAAAACCTGCAAAAGCATCAAAAACCTCCAAAGCAGACACCCAAAAAACCTGCATCTCCCTTCACAAACCAGACAACACATAAAACACAAAATCAGTGAGCCGCACAATCACAGCCCTTAAAACGGAATAACATACCTAACACACTAGTAACAGGCAACTCTATAGTCAGGCACACTGATGTCCCACTTACTAGGCTGGACAAGGAGAAGGTTACTATTGGCTGTCTGTCGGGAGCCAGAATCCGCCACATAACACAAGCATTCAGGTCACTCCAGAACAAGTACAAATATGACTCTGTCATTGTTTGTGTTGGTGTGAATGACCTGAGATGTACCTCCCTGGACTACATGAAAAGAGACATGGAAGAGCTCTTTGATCATGTAGCCCAAGCAGATATGACCCTGAGTAGCATCCTGCCCTCACCAAGAATGATACCGCAGTATAAAGAAAAAAATATTAATTTCAACAATTGGCTATGCTTCTGGTGTCATTCAAAGGGGATCCAGTGTCTGTCAGCCTGGGACGACATGCTCAACAAGCATCGTTGCTTCACAAGAGATGGCTTGCACCTGTCACACCCCTAGGCTTTCGAATACTGGCCAAGGCTCTTGCTGCCCCCATAGTGCCTTTTTAGGCAAGGCTCAAAAAAGTCAAACCCACCTGCATAAACAGCACAAATAAAAAAATGAGAGTTATGCTACTCAACGGTCAGGAGTTTAAATCTCACAATGCACATGCTCAAAGCACTCCTCAATATGGAATAGGTCAACATCTGTGCAGTAACTGAAACCTGGTTCAAGACTCCACAGAGCACCCCAGCACTACCGGGCTACAACTCATACCACACGTTTTGGCCACAGAACATGGACGGAAACAGAAAAAGAGTGGCTGTATCCATATTCATCAAGGATACCTACACCTCCAGGTTAGTGGCGCAGCATGGCGCAGCATGGATATCTCAGAGATCATCCATGTGCAACTAACATCAGGCAAATCTGCAATGCAAGTTGTGGTCTGCTACAGATCACCCTCCATGACCCAGGACAACCACTCCACCTTTCTGGAGACACTGGAAAACATGAAGGTCCTACTGAACACCCTGATATTGGGTGATTTTAATTACCCTACCGTTAACTGGGAAAACTACTCAAGTACAAACTTGCAGGTCCAGTGCTTCCTGGAATTTATCAACTCAAATGCCCTAGATCAGCTGGTAAACTCCCCTACCAGAGGTGAAAACATATTGGTTCTGGTCATCACCAACATGGGCGACAGGTGTTCCGCACCGGAGGTCAATCCATCACTGGTTAGATCAGACCATAAACGAATCACTCTGGATGTCCACACCACACCACCATCCCCAACCATGGAAATCACAGTGAAAAACTTTTCTATAGCAAACTTCACCTTACTTAAGACAGAAGTGGTAAGTTTCACAGCCCACACGCTAAAGGATAACGGTGTCCAAGATGCAGGAAACTTTACAAATGCACTCTATGAGCACCTACAAGGATGCATGGATCATGCCATCCCTAGAAAAACAAAGACTCACTCCCCTAAGAGAAGGAAACCAGTCTGGCAGACCCCTGCCATAAACAGGCTATACAATAGAAGGAAGAAACTAGTTCAGAAAAAAAGCAAATCCTATGAAGGAAAGACATTCCTGATCAGTACCATTAAGAAATTAAGGTCCCTCATAAAATCATCCAAAGCTAACTTCGAAAGAAAAATAGCCAAGGATTCAAAAGATAACCACAAAGCCTTCTTTAGCTATGTCAGGAATCTAAGTGGCAACTCTATGCTCTGAGCTAGTGCAAAATAGCACAAAAGATACTGAACCTACTGATATTGCCAACATCCTGGCAGATTAAGTGCAAACTTCACCCCACTCTCACCCCCAAAAGGGCCCACAACAATACTGGAAAAGTGTAGTGTCCCAGAAATCACAGAAGCACAGGTGAAAACAGCCCTTTCGAAAGCCAAAAGCACAGCGTCAATGTGGCCAGATGGTGTCCCAGGCTGTGTCTTGCATGAACTACAAATGAACTAACCCCCCCCCACCTAAACACACGGTTCAACCTCAGCCTCTCCACAGGCTATGAGCCCATAGAATGGCACACAGAAATGGTTATTCTGCTCCACAAAGGCGGGGTCACAACTTACCCTAGTAACTATCACACCATAAGCCTGACTAGCCTGGTCTGCAAGGCTATGGAGCGCATCATCATGGAACTAATTAACAAAGACATTGGGAACCTCCAAACACTTGACCTGACCCAGTTCAGTTTTGTTAAGGGCAGATCATGTTTACTTAACCTGGTTGACTTCTTCAAGACAGTCACCAAGGCCATAGATGAGGGGACAGTGGTTCACACAGCCTATCTTGACCTCACCAGAACATTTAACACCATTGCCCACTCAGGAATTATAGAAAAACTCACCAGCCTGAACATAAACCCCTAAGTCACGAGATGGGTTGCCAACTGGCTTACAGACAGAACTCACACGATAAGAATAGCGGGACCCAGGTCCGACTCTAAGCCAGTCACAAGTGGTGTCCCACAAGGCTTGGTCCTGGGGCCCCTACTGTTCATCATATACTTCTCAGAAGTACAGGCAAACACAGGAGAACTATGGCTAACCAAGTTCACCAATGATTGCAAACTGGGAGCCATAATTGACTCTCTGGCTTACACGGACATTCTCCAAAAGGGCCTTACTGAGACAGACACCTGGTGTCAAAGTCATGGTCTCAAGCTAAATGCCAAAAAATGCATAGTCATCCCATTTGGGAAAAACAAAACACCCATGAATTACCACATAGGTGGCAGCCCCCTTAATACAGAAGTGAGAATAAGAGATCTGGTTATCCAGGTAGATAGTAATCTCTCCTTTGACAATTATATTGCCAAAGTAGTTAGGAAATCCTTCTATGTAGCCCATCTAATTACCAAAGGGTTTGCATCTAGAAATAAAGAGGTTATAGTTCCCCACTACTCGTCACTCATCAGACCCATCATAGAGTACAATGCTCCATTTGGGATGTACCTCACAAGACACTTCCAACAGCTGGACAGACCACAAAAGTACCTCACCAAGAGGATTACTGGCCTCAATCATATGTCCCTTTCAGCCCAACTGAATCTCTGGCTGTACTCAGTGGCATATCGCTTACTCAGAGGTGATCTCTGCCTGACTTACAAAGCCATGTCCAACTCAGAATTGATGGACATGCTACACCTAAAGAAATCCAAGTCACTGCGAGCCACTTGTTCTAGTGAGCTAAACCTTGCCACAACAATAAATATAACTTGCTGAAAGGATAGATTCCTGTCCCAGAGACTCCCCATGCTTTGGAACAAAATCC
Source organism: Protopterus annectens (assembly GCF_019279795.1). Lineage (NCBI taxonomy): Eukaryota > Metazoa > Chordata > Ceratodontiformes > Protopteridae > Protopterus > Protopterus annectens. The sequence continues at coordinate 345,015,853 of NC_056741.1, read as the reverse complement.
CTAACTACATTAGGCAGAGCCCCTCACTAACACTCTTCAAGAGAAACTTTGACGAGTGGATGGGTAACAGAAAATACACCTCTGGGATCACTTCATTGGCTCTTCTTGACAGAGGCTCTGTTAATTAATCAATGGGGCGGCGAAAGCAGACACACTCTGGCTAGGCTAATAAATGCCCTTGGGCAGATAGCCTAGTACCTACCTATGAACCTATTACTGCTCTGTGACATTTACCACATCTACACATGTATGTGAGGCATATGTATGCATTACTGTTGTGTGACATTTAGCACATTTACACATATCTACACATATATGTGAGGTATATGTATGGCTTACTGCTGTGTGACATTTAACACATCTACACATGTATGTGAGGCATATGTATGCATTACTGTTGTGTGACATTTAGCACAGCTACACATGAGGTATATGTATGCATTACTGCTGTATGACATTTGGCACATCTGCACATGTATGCGAGGCATATGTATGCATTAGTGTGTGACATTTAGCACATCTACACATGTATATGCTGCAAAGTCTAAGCAGCTTCCAGAAATGTTTTTCCAGTGCAGTGGGGAACCAGCTACATCTGCTCAATAACCAGCTGCTGCACTGAAATATCAGCAATGAGCAGAAGTTGGTAAGGGACTAAAGTGCATAAAAGCATAACATAAATAAGTGAGTGCTCTTACCTCATGCAAGAGTCACTCAGGCTGAATATCTTTATGACTGTCAGTGCCTTTATGACTGTTAATTTCTTTTGCCTACAGACTTCTTGCTGGACAGTACTTTGACTCTAGCAGTAGAAAAGAAGTATGCATTCAATGGAAACAGAGTAACTCTCCTAGGGAACCTTCTAAGAAGTGGAAAGAAAGATATACAAGTGTGCATACTGGGAAACAAGTGTTTTTGAGCAGATGTCTATACTCAGTATTGCCCAATTTGTGACACATATGTATGAGGCTAGTTTAGGCCTTGTGACACAAATAAGCTACTGGGATCAGTTGTGTTGCCTAGCAGCTGACAGCAGGCAGATGAGACATTAATTTGTATTACTTGAGCAGATGTGGTATGTCTTGTATGCTCATAATCAAGAGACATATTTCTGGCTGTGCATTGTATATTCTGAAATTCTAGGAATTATAGACTTCCCTTTGATTTACATAATTGTTAAAGGTGGGAGATATAAAATGTATTCATTTTTTTAAATGTTATCTAAGGATGGGGGTTTACATTTTTCATTGTGAAATATAGTATAGAAATGCAAAAGTACATAGTTCTGCCTTAATTTAAGTACAGAAAAGCATAATTTGATTTGGATGGGTCAGAAGTGCTTATCTAATAAAGTGAATATGTTATTTACCAAAATACCTAACATTGTAGAATCTATAAAGAATGTTTTCTAGTCTACATTGACCTTCAAAGTACAGGCTGTAAGTAAGCTATGATGTTAAAACCAGACTGAATTGCTAAGGTGGTGTTAGGTGCAATGTTTATTATGTATCATGTCCAATGCACAAATATTTACTATGTGCACTTGGATTTTTGAAGCAGAACTGCCCTGTAGTCACACGTCACTGAGCATAAATATGGAATTACTGACTGCTTTCTTCAAAAGAAGAGAAATTAATTGCAAAAAGAAGACATTATTACCTCAGTTAATGTTCATTTTCCGTAGTAAAAATTGAGAAAGTTTGTTAGAAGTTCACATCCAGCCATTTCGCCCACCTTTCTTTCAAGATCCTAGCCTAAGTAGCACCCAAATCCTCAAACCAGACACCACTGCTATCACACTTTTGCTATATCTGTGCCCTTTAAATTCAGCAGAATACATAGCATTCACATTATAGTAACTTCAGATGTATCATTTTAAACATTACACCACATGAGTGTGTATGGTGATGGCAATTTGGAGCTACATATGATTCGTTGGTTTGGGTTGGGTGACAAATGGTCCAATGCATCACACCACCAGTTAAGTTATGGTTAAACTGATATTATCATTGTGACTCATGCCATTATCACCTACATAGATTTTTTTCATGACAAGCCATCCTGTAGGAGGGTTCAATGAGGCAGAGATTGTACTTTGTAAAACAGGAAAGAAAATTGACCAGTTATGTTACTCATTACCTGGCCATCCTGTTTTATCTTTTCACAGGTAAAGGTAAGCCTCTACATTACAGTGACTGCATCACAAATTAATTAATTATCAAGTCAGAATGGAGTCTCCATCACAAATATGGCTTCTGCTTTTGTACTTAGTGAACAATTTAAGTTGGGTCCTAATACAAAAACTAAAGCAAATAATATATAAAACTGCATTATTAAATATTGTTCATATGATTCTCATGCTCCTTGTAAGCATAAGCCCCAAAATATCAGCATTGTTTATAGATTTGATTCTAGCTATCCATCTGTTGGTAGTTAGAAAACCTTCCCCTAACTTTACCTGTTGAGCTCCCAGGTAGTTATATATCTGATTTCCATGCTGTAATAAAAACCTTTGTTACTCATTGGATATATATAATGTGTGGCAGTTTGGTGCAGAACAGTAAAAGCTATGTGGTGCTAAACCTAGGCTTCTCATTGTCATGACTTTAATTTTCACATCTTTCAATTGCCTAGTATACGACTCAACCAGTAATTGCTTCTAAAAAATGGACTGCATATATTTTCAGCAAGCTTAGCTGAATATCTATATCTATATATATCCATCTACCAATAATCATATATATATATATATATATATACATATATATATATATATATATATATATATATATATATATATATATATATATAGTTCCCCTTTATAATCTCGAAATACTAAAAGCTCGAATTTCAGTATCTCAAAACTATAAAGTCAAACAGTCCACAATCCCGAAACACACAAACATGAAAAAAAAATCCCGAACATTCACAAACCATACACCAGACAACACACACACACCATTCAACCCACAACATGCAAACTACACAATCCTACATTACATCTACGCAGGGGGGCAAGCCCCCTTGCACCCCCCCACACCCCCCCTTCTTATATATACCAACTACGAGATCGCACTAACAGTAAAGACATGCATTACTCACACGCAGACATTCCACACTCCCTCGCACACATACACAAACACATCCAACACTCACACTCATACTTTCACCTCCCTACCCTAACTCACACGCACAACTTACAATAACACTCACATACATTCACGTATCTTCACTTCCATAAAACATCCCTACCAAACACTTCCCATCCCATTGCTGTACTGCATAATCCCATTATCCCATTGCTGTACTGCATAATCTTAGATTCGAGATATTCAAATTCGAGCTTATGCACTTTTGAAATTTTTCATTTTCACCTTTTTCACCTTTACGGTCCCGAGATACTGAAATTCGAACTTTCAGTATTTCGGGATTGTAAAGGGGAACTATATATTATATATATATATATATATATATATATATATATATATATATATATATATATATATATATATATATATATATATCTACTTTACATCAATGAAATGCCACTTACTTGAAACCCATTTCACCAAGACAAAATCACCAACAGCACCAAAACGACGACGTCCCGGAACACCGACTGTTCACTCCAGGTAAGTAATTGCTCGGCCATTTGAAACAAACACGTAAATGGAAGAAAACCAAACCCACTCATGTGGGAGGCTGTGCCCCCCCCTAACTAAATATACCAACTCCAAGATCGCACTGCCATGGGGGTAATGGGCAAAGTTCAACAGGATGGCCAAGCGGTTACTTACCTGGAGTGAACAGTCTGTGTTCCAGCATGTCAGTGTGTTAGTGCTGTCATCTTGGTAAAATGGGTTTTGGTACGTGGCATTTCATTGATGTAAAGTAGACCCATATATATATATATATATATAGATATATATATATATATATATATATATATATATATATATATATATATATATATATATATATATATATATAAAGAGAGAGAAATATTGGCAAAATTGTTGGGGCTCAAGAATATGCCTTTTCCTGATATTGTGCAATCTTGGAGTTAGTATATATAATTAGAAAGGAGGCTTGCCCCACACCCCCATCACAAAATTATGTTTTGTTGTTTTCTTTCAATTTAATTTTGCATGTGCAGACTTTTTTGCTTGGTGCATAGACAGTGCACACATACACACACACACACACACATACACACACACACATGGATCTACTTCAGTAGATCAAACATATTACAAGTTCGAACCACATATGGCAGAGACCATATGTTCAAACTTGTAATAGTTCTAACACTGAAGTAAAAAAAAGAAAAAACAACAAAAAACAAAATTAAACGTCTCTAGCAGGAGGGCTATGCCCCCCTGCAGCCCGCACACCCCCTTACTTAAATATACCAACTCTGAGATTGCACTACATTGCAGAAAAGGGAAATCTTCCCATTCCTTCTCTTTACGGAGATCTCCATTCACTCCGCTCGAACATTTACAAGTTCGAACATATGGTCTTGGCTATATGAGGTTCGAACTTGTTATATGTGCAATGTACTGAAGGAGACCCATAGATATATATTAAATTCTGTACAAGAAAATTTGAGAAAAACTTATGGAATCAAAGAGTTACTCATGGGAGGGAGACCAAGAACTTCTCAGATATATTTATAGATCCTTATAATGCATGTACAGTTTAACCCTGAGTGGGTGTTTCAGCTGAAGTTTTCAACCTCTAAAAGGGCAGCATAAGCATTTTAAAGTGTTGAACCTATTTCCATTAAAAAGCAGTCATTGCAATGTTCAGGAACTCTAAAACTCACCTTATTAAAGATATCATAGCTTTCAATGTCTTTTTATTGGATCCCTATTAGATGATAGAGTTTTCAGAAAATCAAAATTCATATGGTCGTGACCATATGATCAAACTCGAACATCCAAAAACAAGCAACCCCCCCTACTACAGAAATCTAACTTTTTTACATTTTTGTTGGGGGCAAGCCCCACTGCACCCTCCCCATATGGGGGGCTGCACCACACATACACCCTGCAAATTAAATATACCAACTCCAAGATTACACTACAGTGAAGAAAAGGGTAAATTTCCCAATCCGACCTGTACTGCAATCTCCATTTACAACCTTTGAGTTTTCAGAAACACGATCATATGGTGTCGACCATATGAATCTCATGTTTCAGCAAACTCGATCATCTGATAAGGATCCCTTTTTATTACATTTAAAGAATGTTTTCTCCTATGGAAGGAACATGACTTTACATCCCCAAGTTCGGTTTTCTGAAAATGTACTACAGAATTAATGCTAACCAATCCTATGAACCTACATTTACTTTTTATATACTTTTGACCACGTGATGCCCACAATATGCAAGTGCCTTTTGTTTCAGGAGCAAACCAAGAGCACTGAGTTTACAATGAAAAAACCTCATGAGGTTGCAGTCTTAAGACAATGAATATGTTGAGGTTGTCCTATTGGTTGCATTTAATATCTGAAAGCATAATTCTTAGAAGCAGAAATTGCACTATAACATTATTACATGTCCAAGGGACATTTTTGTTTCAATTACCTGGTGAAATCTCTCCTCCATAAAATAAACATGACAACTTTTCTTATTTCCTCTATCCAATTAAGGCCTGTTGAAAAGATCACAGTTAATTGATAAAAAGTCGGTACAGGGCATAAGAAACATTTTCATCACATTGATGAAGTCAATGAGAAAATAATATTTTAGGGACCAATTTATTACATTTTTTTCACTTTCTCTAAGAAGTCCAAAAGATCTAAAGTTTGGATCATCCGTATGATTCTCATACATAATTATGGGATTAGCAACAGATAATCTACATAAGCCATTAAACAATATTTCTGTAGACCTATCCTGATCACATTGACTCCCCATTCAAGCAATCCAGTAAAGGGTCCATTCCAATAGCAAAGATGGATGGAGCTAAAGGCGCCCTTGACTAGTTCCATTTGTCAGCTTACATTTCTGTTATTAATTCACTAACCTTAAACTTCATCCTGATTTTCCATTTTTTTAGCAAAAATGTCGGTAAATCCAACACTTTGCCAGAATATTGAAATAAGATGTGATTTTCACATTTTTTTTTTTTCATTTTAGACTACAAACACATTCACCACAACCAATATTTATTCACATATGTGCTACTATATAATACTGCTAGTTTACTCTGTACACAGAATGTGCTTTAATTTTGCAGATTTATAGATACACCAGAACATTATAATGATTTCATGGTAAATCCAAAAATTAAATTTTAAAATCATGGGTATAATTTCCAGATTTCATCTCATAAAAATAGCATTTTATGTTTTTTTTTTTTTTTTAGAATCATGTCCCTGTGTATGCATTTTTATAGAAGTTCTATATTACTGTTATGCATCACCCAGAATGGTATAATATTCTTAATTGCTATACCAAATGTTTCTATTTACTATGTCAAATGCCTTGCATTCATTGTACAATATTACATTCACCCTTTTTTATGTATCACATATATTCAAAGATAAATGAAAAGCAACTCTAAGAGTCTGCTTGCTTCATATATTTGTCTCGAGGCAAAACCCAAACTCATAAAGAAATGATAGACTATGAAGCTTAACTAATAGCTTCATATTTATTGCCCAAGCTAAAGTCTTAGAATCATTCAATCTGTAATGGTCAATAAAAACATGTTTTATACTGAAACTTCATAAACATTACTTCCTTAAAAGTTAGGAAATGTGATATTAAGGGCAATGACATGTCAACATTTCCTTTTGTTTCTCTGTTTGCTTGTAGCACTTTTAACTAGGAATGTTTGTCTGGGAAGCCCCACAGCACTACACCGCCACATCAGTAACATGCCACACACTTTCACATTCATCTCTAGCAAAACGTACTACAGAAATATGTAGAGAAGAAATTGAATGCTGGTAGGAGGGATTAAAGCTCATTAGTACACAATCAGATATTACTATTGATGGAATTGTGCACAACAGGGCCTTGTAGTTGTATTCCTGTGATACCGCATACACTTCTGGTAGTTACAATGATCTTGCAACAGTTTGCATGGGCAGTTAAAAACCTATCAAGTACATCTGCCCAACAACAGATTTAAGGAAAGAAATTGCTGACATCATCCCTCCCCCTTTTTCCCTTTTCCACATGTCACTGTCATGTCCCTGTAGCATTTGTCAATGTGACCAAAGCACCAACAGAAAACAAAATCCAAACTAATACAAAAACAGCAGCCCAGGCGTTCTTCAGTGGAATAAAATGTTTAATGCAAAAACATTTTCTAAAACCACACTCAGCAAATTACACATAAAACAAATGAACGCTTTCATCCCATAATCAAATTATTTTGGAATTTCAGATACAACTCCCAAAGCCTCTTTTCCATTTAAGCTCCCTCACACCAATCAGATTACTTAATTGGAAAAGAGGCTTTGGAAGTTTTATCTGATAAAGTTTCAAAATAATTTAATTATGGGATGAAAGTGCTTATTTGTCTTAAGTCTAATTTGTTGAGTGTGGTTTTAGAAAACATTTTTGGATAAAAATGTTTACATCCAGAGCCAATGTTTACATCGTCAAGTGGTTAGCCCTGATGCGTCTATCTGTTATCTCCTAGACAACAACATAATGAACTTAATCAAGGAAGGAAGAGATTTTTTTATTTTCTTTTATTATATCTGTTACTTGCCAGAGATTATAAAGAATGTAATCGCAGTGAGAGTATTAATACAAACGGAAGATGTCTCAAGCTAGCAAAGCTGTTGAGGTCAGACCATTGTTTATATCATCACTCAGCCACTGGACAGTGTTGCGTTTTTATTCTGTTTGCTGACGGGTGGCCATTAGGCTTTCACCTTGGATTAGTGTCCTTTATCTCATTGGTGAGAATCAACCTCATAAGTCTTCAGGTATACAGCCATTAGGGTTTTCCTTTCAATGGCCTTAAAACTACCCCTTGTGGCTGATCTGGGCACCTGCATCACCAGATACTATATATATCACAAATATATACATACAAAAATAAAACTAATTAATGTTGGAGGTGTCTTATTGGCAATGTAGCATAACTGTAGATGTTAAGAAAAGGGTACTTTTGAAGCTTTATTGCCACGAACTTTGTATTACCGAATATTGAACATGCACAGTTTTTGAACAATAGGCAATGGTTAATATGTATAACAGCATAGCTGTCACCTCATAAAAAGTGACTCACCAGTTTGCTTCTTAGTTAAGGTATCTTCTGTGCAGAGTCTGCTTGTCCTCATTGTGTCTGCATGGCTTTTAGTTTGTGGATTGGTGACTCTAAATTGTCTGTAGTTGTATGTGTCATGTGCGAGTGACACAGGAAAAATATCTAGGAGTCTACTTCCTTTCCCTCCTTGCCTAGTAAATTCTACGGATGGGAACAGATGTTCTTATAGTTGCCCTAAGAGGTGGCTGCGATTCGAGAGCAGTAGAATGTGTATAGTAGTTTCAAACTGTCTTCTTAACTTAATTTCTGTGTATTCTGAGTTCTGCATTTTCCAGGCAGGTCATATTATTGTTAGCCATACAACATGATGTGTACTGCTGTCATCATTTTATCACGATTTATTTCACTCTACCACAAGATTACAGGAATGCATTGGTACCATGCCACATAAAAATGTTGGAGTTATACTTAAGAGCAGTGCAATAAAGTGAACAGATATAGCACAGTGCCCTACAAAGTTCTCCTCTCATGTAGCAAAACAACTTTTCATCTGTTATTGTTTAGAAAATTACTTGATGTATACTGTTGTATTTTCTATTATATACCATTCTGGGGATCACAAGTAAATTTCATATGTCAGAATTAGTGCTACCTCATGCTACTCGATTTCTGGGATAGAAAGCAATATTTTTTGTTAATTTATTGATGACTTATTTACGAAACATCTAAAATGCAAGTCTCACAACTTGCACTGTCGGTATATACTAAACACTTACCCATGTAGGATGAAAACAATATATACATATATATATATATATATATATATTAAATATATATATATATATATATATATATATATATATATATATATATATATATATATATATATATATCTCAAATAACAGCTGCTTGTTTGTCTTTTAAAGCAGTCCATTGAATACAAGATCCCATTTAGTCTATTGCACCTGATTTGACTGTAAATGTTAATTATCCCATTCTTAAGGGACCTGATTAGGCTGCAAGGCATACTACCTTGAAGAAATGGGATTATTGGTTACCTGGAATACCATTCATTAGAGCCCTGCCTAACTCCACTTGCTGTTGCAATCATCTGTGACTGTTTAGCATGCTACAATGAGCTAACCAATCACAATCACCACTGGTGCTTCATGGGTAGCTCTGCATTGGAATAGAAAGTATATAAAGGGAAGAACAGTGACATAAAGTAGGCTGCTTCTTGTAAATAGAACTTATGATAACATTTGGAAACACTACAGTCAGGAATCATCATCATCAGCCCCCTTTTCCCATTTTCTACATATGGGTTGGGGTATCGTGTTAACTGTCACCACCTCTCTCGATTCAATGCCACACTCCTGCATTCTTCAACAGTCATGCCCGACTGTCACAGATCTTCTCTCGCACAATCCATCTACTTCTTTACTGGACATCCTCGCTTCCTCTTACCTTCTTCCTGTCTGTCACAAATCTTCTTCATCAGATTGTCTTCTGCTTTTCTGCAGATATGTCTGAATTACCATAATTTGTTCTGTTTGATCTTTTTTCCAGTTGGCGCTACTTTGGCTTCTGCTCTGATGTCCTCATTTCTTCATCTGTCCCACAGTGTGCATCCTACCACCATTCTCAGGCACTTCATTTCCATCACTTCCAGCTTCCTCATCTACTCTGCCTTTACTGCCCAGGTTTCTATACCATACAGTAGTCCTGGTCACACCACTGTCTTATACATCTTACTTTTCAGCTTCTTTGGCATTCTTCTGTCATTCACTACACCCGAGACCCTATGCCAGTTGGCTGCAGCCCCTCCGAATCTAGCTTTGACCTCTTCATTTAGACTTCCCTTCTCCTCAACCACGTCTGTCAGATACTTGAAGCTATTAACCTGTTCCACTATTCTCCCTTCTCTCTCTTCTCATCTACTTCTGATTTCCCCAGTTTGCTGCCATTACCACTGTCTTATCTGTACTTAGTTCCATCCCATGTGAGTTCAATTTTGCATTCTATTCCCTATTACTTGCTGAAGTTCTTGCTCAGGGTCTGCCTGTAATGTCACATTATCTGCATACAGCAACTCTGTTGTTCTGTCCCCTCAACCTGTTTGCTAATGTAGTCCATCATCAATATGAACAGCAGTGGGGTCAGAGCTACACCCACATCCTCTCCCACTGAGAACCCCTCTAAGACCATACACTGTTTGTACTTGAGTCATTGGGTCCTCGTACATAGCCTGCACTAATTCTACCAATGTTTCTTGGACTTCAGGCTACCACAGTACTGCTCAAATCACTTTTCTTGAGACCTTGTCATATGCTTTCTCCAAGTCTAGGAATGACCAGGTGGACTCTTCCTTCTTCTCTAGCATCCTCTCAGCTGTCTGTCTTACTGCAAACATCAAGTTAGGTGTACTGCATCTTGATCTGAATCTGAACTGCTCATCTCCCATCTTACTTTATAGTATTCTGAGTATCCATTTATTAACCACCCTGTCTAGATCTTCCATGCAATGTGATAGCAGTTCGATGCCTCTGTACTGCCCACAGTTGCGGATGTTCCCTTTGGCCTTGTACACTGGTATGAGCAGCTTATTCTCCAGTCATCTGGGATCCACCTTTCTCTCCACACTGCTATAAGGACCCTCAGTAGCCATCTCACCCCTATCTTACCCAGCATTTTTATCATAACTGCTTTGACCTCATCTGAGCCTGCTGCTTTCCCTGACTTTTGTTAGTGCTGTTCTTACTTCTTGTAGGGTAGGCTCCTCTTCTTCTCTCATTATAGGCTGTTTTCTGGGGCATTACAGCTTCTGTGGGGTTTTCTTCATTCAGAAGTTACTGGAAATCCTCCTTCCATCTGCCTTTGATGTCCTGTGGACTGGTGAGCAGGGTGTTGCTGGCATGTCTTATGAAGGGTGTCTGACTATCTTTATCTTTCTGTCTTTGCCTTACAACCTGATATAGTTTATTTGTGCCACCTACTGAGTCACTTTCCAGAAGTTGGTAGAGTGCCTCTGATGCCTTGTTCTTTACTATTGCAACTCTTTTCTTGGCTTCTTTGTTAGCCAATCGATATTCCTTCCTAGCCTGGTTGATCTTTTCTATCTCTCACTTTTCCCTGCACTTCTTTCTTTTGATGACTTCCTGGACTTCTGCATTCCACCACTAGCTTTCTTTATGTACCTTATTTCCATGCCTGGGCCAGCCACATATCTGCTTTGTAGTCTTCACACGTGCTGTTTTGAGGTGTTGCCATTCTTCTTCAATTCCACCTTTTTCCTTCTTGTCTTGAGGTGGTAGAGCACTGAGTAATTCCTTGAACTGTTGCACTTTCTCTCCTGTCACTGCCAGGTCTTCAGCCTGGTCCCTGTTGATCTTACAGCCTTCTCTGACCACAGAGAAGCAACCAGTGGTTTATGCTGTGGCCCAGCTGTTTCAATGGGGATGACTTTGCAATCACTGATTCTACCCAGTGACCTTTTCTTACTAGGAGGAAGTCTACCAGAGTTGCATGTTGGCCACTCTTGTATGTGATCTTGTGACAGTAAACACATGATTCAGAAAAAGTGACAATCAAGCAATTTGCCAGACAGAAATCTAGAATGGTCTTTCCTTCTTTATTCCTGTTGCCCTACCCATGTGGACCCAGCCAATCATCATATCCTGGTTTGTCTGTCCCGATATGTGCATTCAAGTCATCCATTGTCAGCAGCAATTTATGTTGCCCTGCTTTATGTAGTAGATCCTACAACTGCTGTATGAATGCACACTTTTCCTCATAATCACAACCCTGCTATGGGGCATAGGCTGAGATTATGAATACTGCCCTATCATTACACTGGTGTCTAACTGCCATGAGTCTGTCACTAATTCTCATGATATCCCTCACTGCTTTCTGAAGCCTCTCTCACCACAGTTCCCATACCACTTCTAACCTGTCCTTCTCTTGAGTAGTAGACTCTGGATCCCAACCCAAGTGGCTTTGCTGCACTATTTGCACTATTCTTCCATCTTGTCTCTTGGATATATAGGATGTCCAGCCTCCTCCTTATCATCATGTCATCCACTTCCAAGCTGTGTCCTTTCAGTGAACCTACATTAATATTGCAGTTCACACTTCATGGTTGGAACTTTAATTGGTTTTACATCCAACTTTCGCACAAGAGAATTATCCCAGGTTACCCTGGCTGATTAAGTAGAGACCAGCAGCTTACTGACCCAGGGCTGCTAGGCTTTATGGCAGACACATGCATTGGCCAGTAGAAGCACATACTCCCCTCCCACCATTAACATTGGTCCCTAGTACAGGTCAGAGTAGGCCAGGTCCTCAGCACACTTATCACCAGTAAATACCCATGCCCATTTGACGATATTAGGCAACATGACTGAATCACCTAGATTCATATTTTTTTATGAGCAGCTAGCCCTGCTATGGCACTCAGTCTGTGATCTGTTTTCTCCTCTCTTGAGGACACTGGCACCACAGTAGATGCCCAAAGAGGTTGGTCTGTACAACTCTTCCACCTGTAAGACAACATGTAAAGTCTGTGCTGCTGCCCACAGCTCAGATTTTATGTTATCGACATTTATTTAATATTATGAATAACAGGATAGATGAATATTATTTTCTTCATAGGTTCATAGATTCTAGGTGGATAGTAGGCTATTGTACTTGATGGAACATTTTAAGCTTAGCCATCTTTCCCATTTATCACCCTGCTGTATTATTCCATTGGTGTTCAACAATCATTCCCATAGCTACACTTAAATACTTCTCATTTGTAGTAGATTTTATTTGGGTCATGCCTTCAATGTATTAGGGGTCACTAATGTAAGGTAGGGTATTTCAGAATTGCATTTGTCAGTTAAAAGAAGATAGGAGACTGTCCTGGAGTAAATTTCCTATTTCCCATCCACTTGTTCAAATTACATTTAAGTAGAGTCACGGAAGGACTTTGTTTTGTGTACATGTGAAGTCTGTTCCACAGTAGTGGTATCCCCTGGGATTTGTATCTGTCCTAACAGGTCCTTCTATTTACATTGCAAAAGAAGTTTATGTTTCTATACCAGGAATTTCAAATTCCATTTGATTTGTAGATGCGTTGTAAGTCCATTAGTGCTGGGTCTATGAATGCCTTATAATCCAGGCATAAGTCGTATCTTAGTAGGCTGTATGAGTCCAAGTATAGCAACAGAGCTTTGAGGTGGTCCTTATATGTCATGTGCCTTAGGTCCACTATACTTTCTGTAAGGTACAAGTTGATGCAAGTGCCTTTATTAATTAATGATTTAATTAATTGAATAACAGTAGTTTGCATGAAAAATAGCTGAACCCACATGTAGAAAAATTGCCACTAAATTAAAAAATAACACAAACAGCTGCCTCTTATTGCTAACTGTATGAAGTGACTCAGAGTGGTGCGAAAAAAAAAAATTCACCTAACAAAGTTTGATTTCTGGTAATTTATGTGAAACCTCATAAAGGGAAATAATGAAACATCACTTTCTTTTCTGAATGGGGTTTGTTTGTTTCTTTCTTTCAGCTTATCCTGGTTAGGGGTTGCCACAGCGGAACTCCAATCCGCTAATGATTGGCAGTAGATTTTTTTACATACTGGCATGCCGGGCCTAACGCACAACCTTCAATGAAGGAATGCCCATTCACGCATGTCGCCACACACAAGATGCTCTAACTGACAATCGAATGGGCAACGTCCAACTGTGAGGTGACAACACTAATGGTGTTATGTACGCCAAATGTAAAGTCTCTGTCAGGGTGGTTATAAGAACTGATAGGACTGTAGAATACTGAAATAAACTGGAAAACATGGAATAAACTGGAATGAATGTCTTTACCTTTTAATTACTCAGAACTGTGCTGAACAGGTGCCAGTCTCTCCTTTATATGCCAAATCCTCTTGTACCTTTCAGAACAAAAGTTTGAATACACTGTAGATCGGGTTTTATTATGTACGGTGGAGGTAGATGCCAATAATATTCCCATCAAATCTGACCGTCTCCAATAACAGTGCTAATAAAATGAAATAGACTGAATAATGTCCCTAGTGTCTGCATTCATTATACTGTGTATAAATTCTGTGCTCAGAATATCAAATCTTACTGTCTCCAGTGCCGATAAACTGAAATAGACTGAATTTCTGCACTCATATTCCTTTCCTCCTGAATCATCTTCTTCATAATCTAATTAATATACTGGAATGCTGGATATTTGACCCGACTGCTGCACTCACTCTCGCGTGTCTGTAACAAACTTCTGAGGACTGCACTGCAGTCCGAACAAACTAACTGACTTCACTGTGCCTGAAGTACCTCCTAATAATACCAAAACCTTGCAAATTTCTACACATTGTGGTTCCCAAGCCTTTTTGTACTTAGTGTACTGCACATTCTCCTGGCACATTTTATTCTTATCAGTATTCTTGACTGAAGGCTAGCAAAACATTCCTTTCTTATTGAACTGGCGTATAAAATGTAAAATGAAAATATATAACGGCATTTCTATACTTAAAGAGAATAATGTATTTTTGTCTAACAAAATACATTTAAATGAAGCCTGATCTTACAATTCCTTCTGAGATACCTGTACAGGTATCTGTTTCTGTAGTTATAAAGTGAAGACACAGGCCTGACCTTTCTTTTTCAGGCCTATGCAAAGTCTGTTCTACTAACTGTATTTGTTTAGGCTTTATTCTGTAACAATTTTCTCTGAAATTACTGAAATGGGATTTACTTCTGTAATTACTTCATAAATCTAGCAATACAGTATATACAGTGGATACTATAAAAATCACCAATACAAAATAATTTTTATCTGGTACATAAACTTGCAATTTTAAGTTTGGCCACAAGGTGCCACTTCAGCATCTATGAGCTGTTAATTAGGTTCATACTAGGCTATCTGCCCTAGGGCATTTATAAACCTAGCCAGAATGTGTTTGGCTTTCGCCACCCATTTTAAATTAATTTTGCTATGCCCTTTTTTGAAGTTAGTATACTGTGCCTCTGTCTAACAGCGACACAGAAGTGATACCCAGGGTAAACCTACAATCTCCCATCCACTCATCAAGATTCCTCTTGAAGAGAGTCAATGAGGGACTCTGTCTAACCTGGACTGGGATTTTATTCCAGAGTGAAGGGAGCCTCTGGGTTATGAATCTGTCCCTCCAGCATGTCCTATTTATTTCAGTGCTGAGGTTCAAGTCTCTCGGCGTAGCTCAGTGGGATTTGTATTTTCTGAGGTGCAGCATGTCCATTAATTCCAGGTTGGACATGGCTTTATACGTCAGGCACAGATCGCCTCTGAACAGGCGGTATGCCACTGAGTAGAGCTGGAGTTTCTTTAACCGGGCAGCATATGGCATCTGTTTGAGCCCTTTGATCCTCTTGGTGAGGTACTTTTGGGGTCTTTCCAGTTGCTGCAGGTGTCTGGTAAGGTACATCCCAAAAGGGGTATTGTACTCAATTATGGGCCTGATGAGGGATGAGTAAAGAGGCACGATGACCTCCCCTGATCTAGATGTGAATCCCTTCATGATTAGGTGGGCTATATAAAATGTTTTTCTAACCACTTTGGCCACATGGTTGTCAAATGAAAGATTGCTGTCAACTTGGGTCCCCAGGTCCCTAATTACTTCTTCTGTACTTAATGGATTACCGCCTATATGGTAATTTGTGGGCACTTTGTTTTTGCCAAAGGGGATGACTATACACTTTTTGGCGTTTAGCTTGAGGCCATGGCTCTGGCACCAGTTGTCTGTTTCTATGAGGCCCTTTTGAAGGATGCTTGTGTCAGCTGGAGAGTCGATTATGGCGCCCAGTTTTCAGTCATCTGTGAACTTGGTCAGCCACAGTCCTTCCATGTTGGCCTGTACCTCAGAGAAATATATACCGAACAAGAGAGGTCCCAGGACTGAGCCTTGTGGGATGCCATTTGTAACTGGTTTGGAGTCTGACATGGCTCCAGCAATTCTAACCATGTGGGTTCTGTCCTTGAGCCAGTTTGCAACCCATCTAGTGACATAGGGGTTTATATTTAAGCTGGTGAGCTTATCTATAATGCCAGAGTGGGGTATTGTATCGAAGGCTTTTGCGAGGTCCAGGTAGGCTGTGTGGACCACCTTCCCCTCGTCAATGGCCTTTGGTAACTGTTTCAAAGAAATCAACCAGGTTTAAGAGGCAGGATCTGCCCTTAAAGCCGAACTGGGTAGGATCCAGTGTCTGTAGGTCCCCAATATCTTTATTTATGAGGGCCATGATGATCCTTTCCATAGCTTTGCAGACCAAGCTAGTCAGGCTTATGGGGCGATAGTTTTCAGGATCCGTTGAGGCACCACCTTTGTGGAGAGGGACCACAGTTGCTGTACGCCACTCTTTGGGTACACATCCTGTAGTAAGGTTGAGATTGAACGGGGGCAGCACTCTGCTGGGATAGATATTTGCCCTTTTTGTGGGGAGGCGGGAGGGGGGGGGGGGGGGAGAAGTTTGCGCTGAACCTGTCAGCTAGGATGTTGGCAATGTCTGTGAGTTCGGTGTATTTTTTGTCATTTTGGACTAATTCTGAGCATATCTGTGAATTACCACCCAGGTTCCTAACATAACTAAAGAAAGCCTTGTGATTATCCTTAGTGTCCTGTGCAATTTTCTCCTCGGCTGGCCTTAGACTATTTTATGAGTGCCCGTAGTTTTTTGCCAATACTGATCAGAGATGCCTTCCCTTTTTGGAATTTTGCTCTATCATTTAGTAGCTTCCTCCTTCTATTGTATAGTTTGTTTATGGCTGGGATCTCCTCCTTCTATTGTATAGTTTGTTTATGGCTGGGGTCAACCAGACAGGACGTCTGCCTTTGGAGGATTGAGTCTTGGTTTTATTTGGGATCGCATGATCCATGCATTCCTGAAGGTGTTCATAGAATGCGTTTATAAAGGATTCTGCGGTCTGGGCCGTATTTTCCACAGGCCCAGGGGCTTTAAAGGATTCCACCTCGGTTTTGAGTAGTGTGAAATTTGCTTTAGAGAAGTTTTTCACTGTGGTTTTCTGGGCAGGGGGTGGTGTCGGGATGTGAATATCCAGTGAGATTAGTTTATGGTCTGATCTTACCAGTGAGGGATACACTTCTGGTCTGGAGCATAGAGTCCCCATGTTGGTGATGATCAGGTCCAGTATGTTTTCCCCTCTTGTGGGAGTGGTAACAAGTTGTTCCATAGCATTTGAGTTTATAAATTCTAGGTGCCACTTCAGCATCTATGGGCTGTTAATTAGTTGAAACTCTTTTGGAATAAAGTCTCTCTATGATTTAATTATAACTAGGCAGTTCTGTAACATGTTATAACTGGCATAGGACTCAACTGTACAGATTTTTGCAGAATGTCCAGATTGTTGCCTCATATTTTTGATCCATTTCTCATAAAATTGTGGTTTTCTGACAATCATTAGCAAACCAGAAGCTCTGAAGTTAGAAAATAATGAGTCATTTGAGATTCAGACTTCGTGCCCTTCTGAAAAGTCATGCTAATGCAAAACTGTTTATGCTGTCAACTTTCTCAGTTTGTAAGAGCAGTATTTAAAAATTGTCCCTATTTTTCGAAACCTGTGCCCTCCTATTGTTTATGGCTTTGTTCATATTTCTTGCTCTAAGAGTTTGAGATATACGATAATTGGCCCACATGGCTTATCTGGCCCAAAATTGAGTATAAACTCCATTCAGTATGTACTGTACTAAGCACCTGCAGCAATTAGAGAGACTTCAGAAGTTTCTAACAAAGAACATCAAGGGCCTCCAGCATGTGCCTTGCATGGGCTGACTAAAGTCCCTGTCACTATACTCCGTATCATATAGACTTCTTAGGGGAGACTTATGCCTGGTTTATAAAGCAACCCAAGACCCAAACCTAATGAACTTGCTGCGTATCCATATGGGTCTAAGGCTACCTGTTACAGGGACTTAAATATGGCCTGCAACTTAAATAAGACATGCTGGAGGGACAGATTTATCTCCTAGCATCGGCCCTGTCTTTGAAACAGGCTACCAATTCATGTGAAACAGAGCACCTCTGACACTGTTCAAGAGGAACATAGATGAGTGGATGGGGCACCATAAATTCTTACTGGGGATAGTGCCCACAACCCTCCTGGACATGGGCAGTCATAGGATCATTGGAACTTACTAGGCTAATAGCCCCAGGGAACTTAAAAGCCTAACCAAGTTCTACCCTTATTTCCACGATCAGCACCTATTGTCCCTGTCCAAGAGTGACACATGTGGAACCCCCAGGGTGAATTTAGGGTTGCCCATCTAACTGTCTAGAATGCTCTTAAAGAGGGCCCATGAGATGCTCTGTTTGACATGAAGTGGGAGTCTGCTCCAAAGGTATGGTAACCTCTGGGAGACAAATATGTCCCTCCAGTAGGTTCTATTAATGTTACATACTAGGTTAAGGTTCTTAGAGTGAGTAACCCATGTACCATTTGACTTACAGAAATGAAGCATTTCTAATAAAGCAGGGTCAGAGATTACCATGTATTCAAGGCATAGGTTGTCTCTGAGCAGTCTGTATGAACAAAATAAAGTGCAATGTTTTCAGACGATCCACAAAGGACAAATGCTGAAGACCTTGAATTTTTCTTGTGAGGAACCTTTGTGGTCCCCCAAATTGCTGCAAGTGCTTGGAACGGTGCATACCAAAAGGGGCATTGTACTCAATTTTGGCCTGATGAGGGAAGAGTACAGGGAGGGTATAACTTATTTTTTTCTGGAGGCAATCCCCTTACTTATGAGATGAACCATACAGAATGCCCTTCTTAACACTGTGGATACATGGTGGTGAAAGGTAAGGCTGCTGCCAACCTGGGTGCCCAGTTCTCTCACCACTGAGTGTGTATTTAAGGTGTTGCTATTGATGTGGTAACAGGAATATCGGCCTTGCCAAAAGGGATGATAATACATTTTTTGCATTGAGTTTAAGGCCATGACTTTCGCACCAATCATTTTTTTGTGTAAGACCCTCTTATAGGATGTTGACATCATTTGGAGATTCCATGACTGCTCCCATTTTGCAGTCATCAGCATTTTTTGTGTTTTAAATATCCTGTAAATGTCTATGTACTGTAATAGAAGTACATTTACTAAAACCTATGCTTTCTGCATTTCAGATATATACCTTTGCATACCCTGTCAGTGTCTTATCTTTCTGTCTAATGTGCAATAATTATTATGTAATTTGCACTGTATTCTGTATGCTAATTAACAAATTAAGCCTGACCTGTCATGCCTTGAGTATATTAAATAACTATTACTACAGTAAACTCTCGGTTAACCAGAACTCAAGCAACCACAAAAAGAAAATCTAAGAAATACAGTATAATTTTCATGTCTTGCACTTTCTGCCCCCCCCCCCACAGAAACACTCCTTACGTTTTTAGAGTTTTAGAGTTTTAAAAACGAAGATATGAATAAATTCCCTCTCTCCCAACCTACGAACAAGTCAAACCAAATAGTATACCATACAGTATTAGTCAGGCCTATTTGTAATAGTAGCGCTCAAGCAACCAGAAACTACAGTTATCCAGCATCTACCAATCCCCATGGGTGTCAGTTAACCAAGAGTTTACTGTATTTATTCTTTAGATAACTTACCTTATTGAGCCTGTTACAAAAAATGTTGTCATTTTCCCCCTAAAACTGTTGACTGAATAATGTGAGGTGTGATGTGATTGCATGTTGTAAACTGTCTAGTATTCCTGTTAGAAATGTATAACTGAATATGAATGTTATATTCTGAAATCAGACTGAAATGTAGTATACTGAGCTCATAACTGAGTATGAATGTCATATTCTGAAAGCTGAATAAAATTTATACTAAAGTGACACATATTTATACTGAACATAGCAGTGTATAAATGTTATATTCTGGAAACTAATTAATCGAAGTTCCAGACCAGAAGTAAGATTAGACCATAAACTAATCTCACTGGATATTCACATCCCGGCCCCACCCCCTGCCCAGAAAACCACAGAGAAAAACTTCTCTAAAGCAAATTTCACACTACTCAAAACCGAGGTGGAATCCTTTAAAGCCCCTGGGCCTGTGGAAAATATGGCCTAGACCGCAGAATCCTTTATAAACACATTCTATGAACACCTTCAGGAATGCATGGATCATGCAATCCCATATAAAACCAAGACCCAATCCTTCAAATGCAGACGTCCTGTCTGGTGGACCCCAGCCATAAACAAACTATACAATAAAAGGAGGAAGCTACTACATGATAGAGCAAAATCCCAAAAAGGGAAGGTATCTCTGATCAGTATTAGCAAAAAACTATGGGCACTCATAAAATCATCTAAGGCCAGCTTCGAGGGAAAAATTGCACAGGACACTAAGGATAATCACAAGGTTTTCTCTAGTTATGTTAGGAACCTGGGTGGGAATTCCCAGATATGCTCAGAATTAGTCCATAATGACAAAAAATACACCGAACCCACAGACATTGCCAACATCCTAGCTGACAGGTTCAGCGCAAACTCCCCCCCCCCCTACCAAAAGGGCAAATATCTATACCAGCAAAGTGCTGCCCCCCTGACATCTCAGATGCTCAGGTAAGAGCCGCCCTCTCCAAAGCAAAAAACACAGCATCAGTAGGACCAGACGGTGTCCCGGGCTGCATCCTACATGAACTCCAAGAAGAGCTAAACCCAAACATAAAACTACTGTTCAATCTCAGCCTTACTACAGGATATGTACCCAAAGAGTGGCGTACAGCAACAGTGGTCCCTCTCGACAAAGGTGGTGCCTCAACGGATCCTGGAAACTATTGCCCCATAAGCCTGACTAGCTTGGTCTGCAAAGCTATGGAACGGATCATCATGGACCTCATAAATAAAGATATTGAGGACCTACAGACACTGGATCCTACCCAGTTTGGCTTTGTTAAGGGCAGATCCTGCCTCTTAAACCTGGTCAATTTCTTTGAAACAGTCACCAAGGCCATTGACAAGGGGACGGTGGTCCACACAGCCTACCTGGACCTCGCAAAAGCTTTCGATACAATAATCAGGCATTATAGATAAGCTCACCAGCTTAAATATAAACCCCTGTGTCACTAGATGGGTTGCAAACTGGCTCAAGGACAGAACCCACATGGTTAGAATTGCTGGAGCCAAGTCAGACTCCAAACCAGTTACAAGTGGCATCCCACAAGGCTCAGTCCTGGGACCTCTCTTGTTAGGTATATATTTCTCGGAGGTACAGGCAAACACGGAAGGACTGTGGCTGACCAACTTCACAGATGACTGCAAACTGGGCACCATAATCGACTCTTCAGCCGACACAAGCATCCTCCAAAAGGGCCTCATAGAAACAGACAACTGGTGCCAGAGCCATGGCCTCAAGCTAAACACCAAGTGTATAGTCATCCCCTTTGGCAAAAATAAAGTGCCCACAAATTACCACATAGGTGGTAATCCATTAAGTACAGAAGAAGTAATTAGGGACCCAAGTTGATAGCAATCTCTCATTTGACAACCACGTGGCCAAAGTGGTTAGAAAAACATTTTATATAGCCCACCTAATCATGAAGGGATTCACATCTAGATCAGGGGAGGTCATCGTGCCTCTTTACTCATCCCTCATCAGGCCCATAATTGAGTACAATGCCCCTTTTGGGATGTACCTTACCAGACACCTGCAGCAACTGGAAAGACACCAAAACTACCTCACCAAGAGGATCAAAGGGCTCAAACAGATGCCATATGTTGCCCGGTTAAAGAAACTCAAGCTCTACTCAGTGGCATACCGCCTGCTCAGAGGCGATCTGTGCCTGATGTATAAAGCCATGTCCAACCTGGAATTAATGGACATGCTGCACCTCAGAAAATCCAAATCCCATCGAGCTACGCACTCGAGAGACTTGAACCTCAGCACTGAAATAAATAGGACATGCTGGAGGGACAGATTCATAACCCAGAGGCTCCCTTCACTCTGGAATAAAATCCCAATCCAGGTTAGGCAGAGTCCCTCATTGACTCTCTTCAAGAGGAATCTTGATGAGTGGATGGGAGATCGTAGGTTTACTCCGGGTATCACTAATGTGTCACTGTTAGACAGAGGCACAGTATACTAACCTCGAAAAAGGGCATAGCAGAATTAATTTAAAATGGGTGGCAAAAGCCAAACACACTCTGGCTAAGCTTATAAATGCCCTAGGGCAGATAGCCTAGTATGAACCTATGAACTTATGAACTAATGCCCAAGGAATGCCTTTTCCCTCTGTTATCTGAATACAGGTAAAAGCATAAACTGAAATTTGGTACACATTATATTCTGGAAACTAAACTATTAGTAACGGAATACGTTTTTCTGTCAGTATCATTTCAACAGATAAAAACATAAACAGAAAACTAATTCTGTTATACAGCTGTCTGAAAACATACACTGAAATTCTGCATACTTGCTTTAACTCTAATCTGCATAAATGCACATCTGTTGTAGACACATTTTAACTCTAAAGAATACTTTTTTTTAGATAACTGAAACACATTTACTGTATATGTTCTGAGTAAACAAACACTGAAGAAAAAGCAATCATCTTTACTTCTGGCATTGGTGGTCTTGTTTTTCTGTTAATATTTGACTTGTGCACCACAGTTCTTGCCAGGTGTAGGCCTTACTCTGCATGGTCCCAGTCTCTGCTGAGGTATTGGAAGTACCACCTTAATGACCAAGGGTCCCTTGTGTGTCTAAAATTAGGCTGTCCAATCATCCCCACCCCCACTCATCTGTGGTGCAAGTCTGGGTGGCAGATGTAATAATTTTTCTTGACTGTATTGAAAAACATGCATTCTGGAATACCAAACTGGAAATTATTCAGATATTCAAAACTGAAAGTAGCAGTATCTGCAAAGCACAAAAAAGCACTATCAGGCCCTTAAAATAACTTTAGTAGCTTTAACAATTATACTTTTATACTGCATTTATTTACTTTGTACTAAATTACTGTTATACTGCAATTGCCTGCTACACTGTGCCAGTAAAATCAAATGTCATTACTGTTTTCACTGCTTAGCAAGCTTTTTTGTTGTTTCAACTGTTTAAGTATTTACTGGTATTTTTTCACTGTTTTAAAGATATTTTTTCTGGCTGCTCTGGTTTTCCCACCAAGCAGTACTTAATTAACTGATCTGTTAACTGTTTAAATCTGGGCAGCCACGGTGGTGCAGCGGTTAGCGTTTCCACCTCACAGCAAGAGGTTCTCCGGTTTGATGCTGGGGTGCCTTCCGTGTAGAGTCTGCATGTCCTCCCTGTGGTCGCATGGGTTTCCTCCAGGTGCTTCGGTTTCCTCCCACATCCCAAAGACATGCTGTAGGTGGATTGGACACACTAAATTGGCCCTAGGCGTGAGTGCATGTGTGTGTGCCTTCTGTGGAAGGTTGGGTGCTGGACTGGCAACTCGACACTGTAAAACTCCACTGCCAATCATGAGCGGACAGTGATCCGCTGTGGCGACCCCTAACCGAGAAAAGCCAAAAGAAGAAGTTAACTGTTTAAATCACTCTTTAGAGACTATTGGCTGATTTTCTACCGTTTTAATCATTTTTTTCAGTGTTTCATTGCTATTTTGCTGTTGTGTTAACTATTCTCTAGTGTTTCCTGCTGAAACTAGGGTAGCTAGTAGCTGTATCACAGTCCAGATCCAGGCCTGCTTATTCTGGAACTGTTTGCAAGTAGTTTGTTTCTTCTGAGCACATTTTCCAGGCCATTTTGGACTGGAAGGGGCCTATCAGCATTTTTGTGAAAGAATTGTGCTCGATTGGAACCTGACCGGTAAAGGGAGGCCAGTCTACGGCTTGGAATAAGCATCCTCATTTTGAATTTCAGGGTGACTCTGTCGCTGCTGCTTTTTTTTAACAGATCAGGGCATGGTCACCATTTGGCTCTCAGAAAACAACATGTGAAGACTTATCTCCTTTTTGTGGATGATTTAAAACTGTATAATTCATCAGATGACTTGTTAAAAGCTCAAATGGAAGTGGTCAAAACTTTCTCTGATTATATAAGAATGCCGTTTGCTCTTGATAAATGTGCAAAAGCAACATTTAAAGCACGAAAGCTATAGCACATAAAATATCTGTCTGGGACAATGATATAAAGGAACTTGAGCAGAAGGGGGTGTATTAATATTTGGGAATGGATGAAAGATTGGATCTATTCATATTTTATTGTCAAACAAAACTCAGTAAGGAATATTTTAGAAGACTAAAATTAATAGGTCCATTCCTATCACGGTATTAGAAACCCAAAATACTTGCAGAATTTAAACTGAATGAAAACTGCCTTTGTCAAACCCCTTCCCAAACAGCTTCAGCCAGATAATGCCTTCCATTTCCACCACATATCTACCCACCTTACACTAGGAACATACTTGAAAAAAAAACTAATCTAGAACCAACTGTCCACTTACATCCAGCAACACCACCTCCTAACTCTTAACCAGCAAGGATTCTGGGATGGCTAGAGCATAAAGACAGCACTATGGTCACATACAGATGACATCATTTTCAACATGAATAAAGAAAACCTTAAAGAAACTCTTGTCAATGACCCTACCAAATCTTTTGATTTCATTGAGCACCTCCCGTACCTTCACTCTCTCCAAGAAATTAGATAAAGAGGTATTTCAGGGTCAAAATTCTCATCCCTATCAACTTCAACTCCCCTTACCAAGAAGTGCCCCAGGGCTAAATACTTGCCCCAATGTTGTTTTCAGTCTTTATTAATAAACTACCGCCAACCTCCCAAACCATCCTAATGATCTTTATGCGGATGAGCTGGTTATCCTTCACATTCAGCTATTCAGATTCAGAATCAGTCTCACCTTCACTCCCTTAATCCTTGGATAATAACCATAACCTGTACCTGAAATTGCAACATCACAAAAGCTGAAACAAACTCCTAAAAAGCTCAACATCTGGATTTCAATGGTTATCTACTAGAAAGAACCATGTCCTTTAAATACTTAGTTTTATGGCTGAAGCATTCACTTAACACCCATAACCACAGTTAAAGTACCATAAAATGAATTTTCTTTTGTACTGGTCTGGACAATATTCCCCTTTCTCTCCAGACCATTTAGAGCTACAATAGGCAATGGAGTCCTCCTTGATCAACTTGAATATGGGCTCCTAATCATAGCCACAGCTTCTAAAACAAAGTCATCCACTGTACTTACAGTGCATTGAATACAGCATTTTAAAATTCATTTCTAGCCCCCCCCCCATGAACACCAGTGCACCATTGCACCACCCACTCCAAAGCCAGATGGCTCCCAGTCTCCTACAGAGTTGAACTATTCCTAAAGTCTCTTCTTTTCAAACTACTTTAAGCAGGTGTCTTCTTCCTTTGCTGATGAATTCCATAATAAGTCCACCTCTATAACTTGCACAACCTGTTCCAATTAGCTCCCTCACTCCAGACCCCACAAACCAAGCTGCACTGTACTAACTGCTCATTTTGCATTTTTGCTCCCAAACTCTGGCAATCCCTCCTCCCAACTCTTGAAAAAGAATAAGAAATCTCCTGTTTCCCCACATTCAAAGCATAACTCAAAAGATACCTCCATCAAAAATCTGTCTGCAAGTTGATCATCTCATTCCCCCTCACCCATATAATTCGCTGTTCTCCCATGCTGTTTACCTCCCATATTTACTGCTAAAATTAGTCCACATTTGTTTTTATGCTCCACTAATAATATCTGCCCATTGTTTCAAGTGACTGTATAACTTTGTACCTTCTGTGCTTGCTCTATATTTATAAATTAGTGTTTTTTTTTTTTTTTTTGAATTTCTTCACCTGGGCTGTGCCTACAAATGGTCTGCTGTGATTAGTGTTCTACTCTGGTAAACAAACAAATATGCTAGTTAACTAATTAATTAAATAAATAAATGTATGGATAATTATGGAAGAATGCAAGTTCAAAGTGATATCATGCATGATGAAAATGAACAGAATCACGTGTTACTGCACAATGAAGTAATTTGATATGGAAGAGGAACGGGAAGGGAATTTAATTTAGAAATAAATGTGCTGCTTTTCAGTGTAATGATGACAAACAAAGGTGTAAAACAAGGGGAAGATGTCACATTAACTGGGAATAGCATTAGAAAACAGGAATTACAAATAGTGGAAATAAAAGATACGAAAAGGGAAAGGGCTGAAGCAAGAATAGTGGCAGTGTATGTGAATCGTATTAAAATGAAGTGAGAAGGCTATTAATGAAGGAATGGTGCCATAGTGTAGTTTAATATGTTTACAAGACATGAATTTTAACCATACAAAAATAATTCTAAGGCTGTGACGAGATATTATTTGGAGTCTTGGTAGATACATCTTCAGGAATAACAATATTAGCAAAACAAAAAGCATTAAAGTGATTAATATGACATCTGGAATTCCTGGGAAGGATGGTGATGTTCATAGGTTCATAGGTATGTACTAGGCTATTGGCCCTGGGACCTATACAAGCCCAGCCAGAAAGGTACCCTGGCTTTTGCCACCCAAAAAAATTATTTTCTGGTGCCACTGTCTAGCAGAGCCACAGAGGTGATCCCAGGGGTGAATTTCCTATTTCCCATCCAATCATCAAGATTTTTCTTGAAGAGTGCTAATGAGGAGCTTTGTTTGATATAGATAGGTAGTTTATTCCAGAGTATGGGAAGTCTCTGGGACAGGAATCTATCCCTCTGGCATGTTCTGTTTATTGTGGTGACAAGGTTTAGGTCCCTAGGGCATGTAGCTCAGAGGGATTGGGATTTTTTTTAAGTGGAGCATGTTCAACAGCTCTGGGTTTGACATAGCTTTGTATGTTAGGCAGAGAACACCTCTAAGTAGGCGATATGCGATGGAGTAAAGCTGGAGTTTTTTTGAGACTGTCTGCATAGGGTATCTGTTTGAGGAAGGTAATCCTCTTTGTGAGGTATTTCTGCGGCCTTTCCAGTTGTTGTAGATGTGTTGTAAGGTACATACCAAAAGGGGCGTTGTACTCTATAATGGGTCTAATGAGTGATGAGTAGAGAGGAACAATTACCTCTTTTTTTCTGGATGAGAAACCTTTTGTGATGAGGTGTGCCATGTAGAAGGATTTCCTGACTACTGTGGCGATGTGATTATCAAAGGAGAGATTACTGTCCACCTGTGTCCCAAGGTCTCTTATCACACTTTCGGTGATAATTATACTACCACCTATGTTGTAGTTCATGGGTACAGAGTTTTTACCAAAGGGGATGACAATGCACTTTTTGGCATTGAGCTTGAGGCCATGGCTTTGACACCAGGCATCTGTCTCAATGAGGCCCTTTTGTAGGATGTCCACATCGTTAGGAGTTTCGATTATGGCTCCTAGTTTGCAGTCATCTGCAAACTTCATTAGCCAAAGACCTTCTGTGTTAGCCTGCACTTCAGAGAAGTAGAAACCAAACAGGAGAGGACCCAGGACTGAACCCTGTGGTACTCCACTTGTCACTGGTCTGAAGTTGGATTTGGAGTCTGCTACTTTCACAGTGTGGGTTATGTCAGTGAGCCAGTTGGCAACCCATCTTGTGACATAGGGATTTATACCTAGTTTAGTGAGTTTATCTATAATTCCAGAGTGGGGGATGGTGCCGAAAGCCTTGGCAAGATCTAGATAGGCTGTGTGAACCACCTTACCCTTGTCTATGGCTTTGGTGACTGCTTCAAAGAAGGCTATCAGGTTTGGGAGACATGATCTGCCTTTTACAAACCAGAACTGGGTGGGGTCCAGAGTTTGGAGATTACTAATGTCTTCCTTTATAAGTTCCATGACGATACGTTCCATGGCCTTGAAGACCAGACTCTTCAGGCTAATGGGGCGGTAGTTCCCGGGGTCCGTGGTGGCTCCCCCCTTGTGGAGTGGGATAACCATCGCTGTGTGCCATTCAGCAGGCACAAAGCCTGAAGTGAGGCTATGATTGAACATGGTACTTAGGTGGGGTACCAGTTCGTTCTGTAGTTCATGTAGATGGGATGTTGTCTGGTCCCATGGATGCTGTGTTCTTGGCTTTGGAGAGTGTGGTTTTAATCTGTGCAGCCGTGATTACAAGAACTTTGCATTCTTCCGGTATAGAGATGGGCTCTTTAGGGGGTGAGAGGGGGGGTAAAGTTAGCATTGAACCTATCTGCCAGGATGTTGGCAATATCAGTTGGGTCTGTATATTTAGTGCCATTGTGCTGTAACTCAGGGTAGATCTGAGTGTTGCCATTGAGATTCTTGACATAGCTATAGAATGCTTTGTGGTTGCCTTTAGAATCAGTGGTGATATTGTTTTCGTAACTAGCTTTGGAGGATTTTATCAGGGATCGCAGCTTCTTACTGAGGCTGACCAGGGAGCTCCTCCACTCATGGGATTTTACTCTCTTTTGCAACAGTTTCTTCCTTCTGTTGTACAGTTTGTTTATGGCAGAGGACCACCAGATTGGCTTCCTTTTTTTGGAGGATAGCGTCTTGGTTCTGTTTGGGATAGCACAATCCATGCACTCATGTAAGTGCTTATAAAATGCAATTGTGTAGGAACTGTATTGTCCATCTGCATGAGTGTCATGAAGTTCACCACTTCTGTCTTAAGAAGCATGAAGTTGGCTTTGGAGAAATTTTTTACCATGGTTTCCTTAATGGGGGGTGGGGGCAGGATGTGGATATCTAGGGTAATTAGCTTATGGTCGGATTGGACCAATGAGGTGTTGACTTCAGGTGTGGAACACTGGTCACTCATGTTGGTAATGACTAGATCTAGGATATTGTTGCCAATGGTGGGGCGGTGGATAAGTTGATCCAGGGCATTGGAGTTTATGAATTCCAGTAAGTGTTGTGCAAAGGAGTTGGTACACAAGTAGTTTTCCCAGTTAATGGTGGGGTAGTTGAAATCGCCCATTATTAGGGCACTTGGTTGAACCCTAATATTTTCCAGTACATCAAGAAAAGATGAGTGGGAATCCTGGGGCATGGTGGGTGATCTGTAGCAAGCTACAATTTGTATTGCTGTTTTGCCCAGAGTTAGTTGCACTTGATAACCTCGGCTACATTATGCTGAAAAACTAGCCTGGAGGTGTGGATATCCTTAATGAATATGGACACACCTCCGCCTTTGGTGTTCCGGTCCAGGTTACATGGCTGAAAAGTGTGGTACAAGTTATAGCCTGGTAGTGGAGGGGTGCTCTCTGGAGCCTTGAACCAGGTCTCAGTCACTGCACAGATATTGATGTTCTCCATTTGAAAAAGTGCCTCGAGTGAGTGCATTTTGAGATTTAGACTTCTAGCATTGAGTAGCATCACCCTCAGTTTTTGCTTGCCTGTTCCTGTTACAGTGGTGAATTTGTCATTTGAACCTTGCCTAAAAATGGCACTATAGGGGCGGCAAGAACCTTAGCCAGTATCCAGAATCCCAGGGGTGACAGGTGCAAGCCGTCCCTAGCGAAGCATCGTGGCTTGTCGAGCATATCATCCCAAGCTGACAGGCATTGGATCCCCTTTGAATGACACCAGTACTTAAGCCAATTGTTGAAATTGATCATCTTGTCTTCATATTGTAGCATCATTCTTGGTGAGGGTAAGATGCTACTCAAGGTCAGGGTCATACCGGCCTGGGCTACATGCTCAGAGAGCTCTTCCATGTCCCTCTTCATGTAGTCCAGGGAGGTATGTCTCGGGCTGTTCACACCAACATGGACAATGACAGAGTCATATTTGTACTTGTTGTGAAGTGACCCGAGTGTGTGGGTTATGTGGCAGATCCTGGCACCCGACAGGCAGCTGACAGTAACCTTCTCCTTGTTTAGCCTGGTGAGTGGGACATCAGTGTGCCTGACTATAGAGTCACCTATGACTAGTGTGTTGGGTATGTTGTTTTGCCTTATTGGCTGTGGTTGAGTGGCACACTGAGTCTGTGGCCTATGTGTCATTTGGGTTGTGTTGGGGGGTGGAGGTTGCTTGCATTTCTGCTTTGGAGGTCTCTGTTGCTTGAGCAGATTATTACTGAGAGCCTCCGTGAATGTTTTTGTGTTTCTATGTGTGGATTTTGGTGGTGTAGATTTAGTGAGACTATGTGATGAGTATGGTGTGGTGCAAGTGTTTACCTTCTCTTGACTGTCAAGTTCAGTCTTGATTTGGGAGAGCTTTACCTCCAGGTTGGCTAGATAAGTGCATCTCTCACAGGTTGTAGTGTTGGGTGGTAGGAGGAGAGGGTTGTCTGTGTACATGAGGCAATTTCTACATTGCCCCAAGATGCCCAGATTCATCAGATAGACAGGAGAGAACACTGGGAGATGACCCTTGGACATGCCTGAATAAAAAACTATTTTCCTCTAGATAAGTGAGGAAATTGATGGCATGCTCGACAAGCCACGTTGCTTCACTAGGGATGGCTTGCACCTGTCACCCCTGGGCTTTCGGATATTGGCAAAGGCTCTTGCCACCCCCATAGTGCCTTTTTTAGGCAAGGCTCAAAAGTCAAACCCACCTTCATAGACAGCACAAGGAACAAGAAACTAAGGGTAATGCTGCTAAACGCCAGAAGTCTTAACCTCAAGATGCATGCACTCGAAGCTCTCCTCAGTATGGAGAACATCGATATCTGTGCAGTGAAAGAAACCTGGTTCAAGGCTCCAGAGAGCACCCCAGCACTACCAGGTTATACTTCATATCATGCTTTTCGGCCCCAAAACCCGGACCGAACCACAAAAGGAGGGGGAGTTTCCATATTCAAGGATATCCACACTTCCAGGTTAGTGGCATTGCACGAAGTATCGGAGACCATCCATGTGCAACTGACAGTGGGCAAGACTGCTTTTCAGTTTATAGCATCCTACAGACCACCCTCTCAAAGTCAGGAATCCCACTCGGCTTTCCTGAAAACATTGGAGAACATGGAGATCTCTCCGAACACCATTATATTGGGCGACTTCAACTACCCAAACATAGACTGGGAGCATTACTCAAGCCCCAGCACCTTAGCCCAAAGGTTCCTGGAATTTATAAACTCAAATGCTATGGAACAACTTAGTCACCACTCCCACAAGAGGGGAAAACATACTAGACCTGATCATTACCAACATGGGGACTTTATGCTCCATACCAGAAGTATATCCATCATTGGTAAGATCAGACCATAAATTAATTTCACTGGATATCCACATCCCGACCCCACCCCCAGCCCAGAAAACCATAGTGAAAAACTTCTCAAAAGCGAACTTCACACTTCTCAAAACCGAAGTGGAATTCTTCAAGGCCCCAGAGCCAGTGGAAACTACGACCCAAACAGCAGAATCCTATATAAATGCATTTTACGGACATCTCCAGGAATGCATGGATCATGCTAACCCAAAGAAAATCAAGACCCAATCATCCAAAGGCAGGCGTCCAGTCTGGTGGACCCCAGCCATAAATAAACTCTACAACAGAAGGAGGAAGCTACTACATGATAGAGCAAAATCCCTAAAAGGGAAGGCATCTCTGATCAGTACTAGCAAAAAATTACGATCCCTCATAAAATCCTCCAAGGCCAGCTTCAAGAGAAAAATTGCACAGGACACTAAAGACAATCATAAGGCTTTTTTCAGTTATGTTAGGAACCTGGGATGCAACTCCCAGACTTGTTCTGAGTTGATTCTAAACGACAAAAAATACACTGAACCCACAGACATCACGAATATATCCTGGCAGACAAGTTCAGTGCAAACCCCCCCCCCCAAAAGAGCAAGTATCTATCCCGGCAGAGTGCAGCCTCCCAAACATCTCTGATGCTCAGGTGAAGGCCGCCCTCTCCAAAGCAAAAATCACTGCTTCCATGGGACCAGATGGCATCCCAGGTTGCATCCTACATGAACTCCAAGAAGAACTAATCCCTCAAGTAAAACTGCTGTACAATCTCAGCCTCACTACAGGATATGTGCCCAAAGAATGGCATACAGCAACAGTAGTCCCACTCCACAAAAGGTGGCGCCTCTGCTGACCCTGGAAACTATCGCCCCATAAGCCTGACTAGCTTAGTCTGCAAGGCTATGGAGAGGATCATCATGGAACTCATAAACAAAGACATTGGGGACCTACAGACACTAGATCCTACCCAATTTGGCTTCAACAAGGGCAGATCCTGCCTTTTGAACCTGGTCAACTTCTTTGAAACAGTCACCAAGGCCATAGATGAAGGGAAGGTAGTCCACACAGCCTATCTGGACCTCGCAAAGGCATTTGACACAATACCCCACTCGGGCATCATAGATAAGCTATCCAGCCTAAATATAAACCTCTACGTCACAAAATGGGTCGCAAACTGGCTCAAAGACAGAGCCGTCAGAGTTGCTGGAGCCATGTCCGACTCAAAGCCGGTCACAAGTGGCATCCCACAAGGTTCTGTCCTGGGACCTCTCTTGTTCGGTATTTACTTTTCTGAGGTGCAGGCCAACGTGGGAGGACTATGGCTCACCAAGTTCGCAGATGACTGCAAACTGGGCACCATAATCGACTCTCCAGCTGACACAAACATCCTTCAAAAAGGTCTTGCAGAGACTGATAACTGGTGGCAGAGCCATGGTCTAAAGCTAAATGCCAAAAAGTGTATAGTCATACCCTTTGGCAAAAACAATGTGCCCACAAATTACCACATAGGTGGTAACCCATTAAGTACAGAGAAATTAATTAGGGATCTGGGGACCCAAGTTGATAGCAATCTCTCCTTTGACAATCACATTGCCAAAGTGGTTAGAAAGACCTTCTACATAGCCCACCCCATCATGAAAGGATTCACATCTAGATCGAGAGGGGTAATCGTGCCCCTTTATTCATCCCTCATCAGGCCCATCATAGAATACAATGCCCCCTTTAGGATGTACCTTACCCGACACCTGCAGCAATTAGAAAGACCCCAAAAGTACCTCACCAGGAGGATCAAGGGACTCAAACAGATGCCATATGCTGCTCGGTTAAAAAAACTCCAGCTCTACTCAGTTGCTTACCGCCTACTTCGAGGCGATCTATGCCTGACATATAAAGCTATGTCCACCTCAGTAAATCTAAATCCCTTAAGAGCCACGCGCTCGAGGGACTTGAACCTCAGCACAGAAATAAATAGAACATGCTGGAGGGACAGATTCATAACCCAGAGGCTCCCTTCGCTCTGGAATAGAATTCCAATTCATGTTAGGCAGAGCACCTCACTGACTCTCTTCAAGAAGAATCTTGAGGAGTGGATTGGGGGATCGTAGGTTTGTCCTGGGGATTACTTCCGTGTCACTATTAGACGAGAGGCACAGTAAACTAAACTTTAAAAAGGGCACATTATACTCAAATCAAGGGGTGGCGTAAGCCAAACACAATCGGGCTAGGCTTATAAATGCCCCAGGGCAGATAGCCTAGTATGAACCTATGAACCTATGAATCGAGTACAAGAGCTGTTTTTCTCTAAGCAAGTGAGGAAAATAAGTACCAAAACTGTTTTCCTCTAGGTAATGAGGAAGGTTTAGTGCTGTAGTAATTAGCAGGTTGTTTAGTGCTTACAAGTTCTGAACAAGTGCTGATCACGAATAAGCAAATTCAAGTGCTAAAACTAAGAATCTGTATCTGGATTAAATTAGTTACAGGAAAGGGGGAAACAAGTGCTAATGCAGGCTTTTCAATCAGAAAGTTGAGAGAGATGGAAAAACTGCCAAAACGGCCAATAACTACAATTTCTGGGCCAGAACCACTCCTTATGTGGTAGATAGTGGTAAGCACTAGGTAACCTCCCAATGATAAGCTAGAAGGCTTCCCTCCAACAGAGAAAGCTTGGGGGGGGGGGGGGGGCTCAGAAGCTTACATACAGCAAATCTGAATCTGGACTACACTAGTTACAGGAAAGTTTTTTTTTTATTTATATATATATATATATATATATATATATATATATATATATATATATATACATACATACATACAGAAAAGTAGCTAAAACAGCAGTCAAAACAATTCAAATGCAGTGCAAGCTAGCACACTTGAGTATGTAGCAATGTTAGACCAAACAGTTTAAAAAATGCAATGAAATTAAAAATGACTAAAAACAAGTGCAGAAGGAGTCTATTAGGTAGAATGAGGTAAAGAGATCGGACTGGGGGGAGTGTCCCAGATCAAATCTACAGTGGGGGCGGGCAACTGCAAAAGCCTCCAAATTTAAACAACACAGGAATAGGGAAGGTGGTATGTGAAAACCAACACCTTCAGCAGAGATCTGAAAAACTATACAGTGAAGCAAAAAGAACAGTGCACAACTCTGAAGTCAGCCAGCAATGATATAAAATTAGTCAAACAGCAATTACCAGTACACAACTCTGAAGTGCCAGAAAAATATACTCAGCTCTCTGTATATCTCCAGATAGTTTGAGGAGCACTCTGTCAGGACACAGGAAGGCTCCAGCAATGATATGCGAGGATATGTGATGATATCCTCTTCAGTTTTTCCCTTGAAACTAGTCTAGCTATCAACCTAAGCACTCAAAAAGCATCCTACAGCCCAGCACTTGCTCTGACCTAATAGCAAGCACTAATATGCACGGTCATTTATTGTCCAGCAGGGCAAGGCTCTTTATTCACCCCTCACCAACCAAGCGACTAAGCAGCTCACCCTACTATTCAGGCATGACCAAAGGGCAATTTCAGGTGGACTCTCCAGTCCAGCTGGTGAATCTGGGTATCCTGAGGCAATGTTATAACTGCCTCATGTACACAGACAACCCTCTCCTCCTACCACAAAACTCTAAGATATGTGAGAGATGCAATTATACAGCCAAACTGGAAGCTAAGCTGTCTCCACCCAAGACTGGAACAGACAAGAGGAGAAGGTCAACACTTGCACCACACCTCCAGCCACACACAGACCTACTTAAAATAGCACTGGCAAAAAATACACTTAAAAATACACAAAATCATACTTGGAGGCTCTAAATAAAAACCTGCAAAAGCATCACAGACCTTCAAATTAGACACCCAAACAACCTGCACCTCCCATCACAAACCAGACAACATATAAAACACAAAATCAGTATGCCGCACAATCACAGCCCTTAAGGCGAAATAACATACCTAACACACTAGTAATAGGTGACTCTGTAGTCAGGCACACTGACGTCCCACTCACTAGGCTGGACAAGCAGATGGTTACTGTTAGCTGCCTGTCAGGAGCCAGAATCCGCCACATAACACAAGCACTCAGGTCACTCCAGAACAAGGACAAATATGACTCTGTCATTGTTCATATTGGTGTGAATGGCCTGAGATGTACCTCCTTGGACTACATGAAGATAGACATGGAAGAGCTCTCTGATCATTTAGCCCAGGCTGGAATGAACCTGACCCCGAGTAGCATCCTGCCCTCCCCAAGAATGATACCTCAGTATAAAGAAAAAAATGATCAATTTCAACAATTGGCTAAGCTTCAGGTGTCATTCAAAGGGGATCCAGTGTCTGTCAGTCTGGAACAACATGCTCGACAAACCGCGTTGCTTCACAAGAGATGGCTTACACCTGTCACCCCTAGGCTTTCGAATACTGGCCAAGGCTCTCGCTGCCCCATAGTGCCTTTTTTAGGCAAGGCTCAAAAGTCAAACCCACCTCTGTAAACAGCACAATTAACAAAAAACTGAACGTTTTGCTACTCAATGCCAGGAGTTTAAATCTCAAA
This sequence comes from Protopterus annectens, assembly GCF_019279795.1. Taxonomy (NCBI): domain Eukaryota; kingdom Metazoa; phylum Chordata; order Ceratodontiformes; family Protopteridae; genus Protopterus; species Protopterus annectens. Next base: position 344,979,867 of record NC_056741.1, on the reverse strand, counting down.
ATGCACGCGCTCGAAGCACTCCTCAGTAGGGAGAACGACATCTGTGCAGTAACTGAAACCTGGTTCAAGGCTCCAGAGAGCACCCCAGCACTACTGGGCTACAACTCATACCACACATTTTGGCCACAGAACACGGACCGAAACACAAAAGGAGGGGGAGTATCCATATTCATCAAGGATACCTACACCTCCAGGTCAGTGGCACAGCATGATACCTCTGAGATCATCCATGTGCAACTAACATCAGGCAAATCTGCAATGCAAATTGTGGCCTGCTACATATCATCCTCCATGACCCAGGGCCACCACTCGATCTTTCTGGTGACACTAGAAAACATGAAGGTCCTACCGAACACACTGATACTGGGCGATTTCAATTACCCTACCATTCATTGGGAAAACTACTAAACTCCCAGGCCCAGCGCTTCCTGGAATTCATCAACTCAAATGCCTTGGATCAGCTGGTAAACTCCCCTACCAGAGGTGAAAACATATTGGACCTGGTCATTACCAACATGGGTGACAGGTGTTCCACACCGGAGGTCAACCCATCACTGGTTAGATCAGATCATAAACTAATCCCTCTGGATGTCCACACTCCACCACCACCCCCAACTAAGGAAACCACAGTAAAAAACTTTTCTAAAGCAAACTTTACCTTACTTAAGACAGAGGTGGTAAGTTTCACAGCCCCCACGCTAAAGGATAACGCTACCCAAGATGCAGAAACCTTTACAAATGCACTCTATGAGCACCTACAAGGATGCATGGATCATGCCATCCCTAGCAAAACCAAGACTCGCTCCTCCAAGAGAAGGAAACGAGTTTGGTAGACCCCTGCCATAAACAGGCTATACAATAAAAAGAGGAAACTAGTTCAGAAAAAAAGCAAATCCCAAGAAGTAAAGACATCCCTGCTCAGTAATAGTAGGAAACTAAGGTCCCTCATGAAATCATTCAAGGCTAACTTCAAAAGAAAAATAGCCAAAGATTCAAAAGATAACCAAAAAGCCTTCTTTAGCTATGTTAAGAATCTAAGGGGCAACTCGCAGATATGCACTGAACTAGTGCAAAATAGCACAAAATATACTGAACCTACTGATATTGCCAACATCCTGGCAGATAGATTCAGTACAAACTTCACCCCCAAAAGGGCCCACAACAATACCAGAAAAGTGTAGCATCCCAAAAATCACAGATGCACAGGTGAAAACAGCCCTTTCAAAA
>NC_056741.1:344961140-344973640 GCF_019279795.1 Protopterus annectens | reverse complement strand
TACAGCTGTTGTTAGTAACAATATACAAACTACAAGTGCTTCCACGAGTTCTGGAAATGTTAGCAGTCCACTGAATGCTGTTTTACATCAACGAGAGGAACTAAATAATGTTTTTTGGACAAGAATATGAAAGGATATTTTTCTTTGAAAAATCCCCTACCTTACAAAATACAGTCGAGGAGTATGTCACAGTCAAGGAAACAGGTAAGGAATCAACACCAGGAAGAGAGCATGCAGTTAATGAAACAGAAGAACATGAATACAGGTTTGATAACAAATATTTCCTCCATTGTTTTAAGTAAGGAACAAATTGCCCTTTTAAATAAGGGATTAACATGTATTCCTGCTAAGAAAGCAGATTCAGCAGAAATGCTGAAAGATTTAAGACTGTTGGGCAGAAGCCTTACTTTAAAAACTATGTTTCCAGTTCAAATGAGTGACATTGTTACTATTTATAAAATACCTAGCACTTTCGTTCCTGTGTTTCCACCAGGGATACAAACTTTTATAGATGTTTGTGAAACTGGCTTTAGGGAACTGGATATGCAGACAAATAAAAACAGGTTTTGCAATTTGTCTAATTATGAATATAGAGCCTTGCAGCAACTAAAGAATATGCGTTCTGCAGAGGTTAAACAAGGTGACAAGGGTGGGGGTACTGTAATACTGGACAGAGACCTTTATATTTCTCAAATGAGAAATTTGTTACAGAACACACAAGTATATCGATGTATTAACAGAACGATGGTCAATGGGATTATAGACAGGGTGTCTTTTTTAATTTTTGATCTTTTAATTACTAATTTGATTGATGAATCATTATTTAAATATTTTACTACCGAGAACCCTGTTATACCAAAAATACACGGTCTACCAAAAATGCATAAAAATGCGGTTATTCTACCCATGAGACCTATCGTATCCGGAACTGGCGGGTGCACTGAGCCATTGTCCCTTTTTGTAGAAGGAACTTTACATGTTTTTTTTTTTTTTTTAGATGAATGCTACACTATTCTTCGAAACACTAAGATGTTTTTACAACATCTACATAATAGAATAATGACTCTGGGACAGGGAGATAACTTCATTTTTGTTACCATGGACATAGAATCGTTGTTTACTTGTCTACCTAAATTTATGGGGAATAGACAAAGTTAGAGAATTTTTAACAGTGAATAGATGTTGTGACAATAAGAAAATTCAATTGATATGTAGTCTTTTGGAGATTATTTTAGAAAATATTTGAAAATGAATTTTATTTGCAAAAGGTTAGTGTAGCTATGGGCACTGCATGTGCAAATAGCTACGCCAACTTGGCATTGGTGTGCTGGGAACAACTTTCTATATTTACTGATAGTAACCCCTTTTTTGCACAAGTGTTGTTGTTATGGAACGGAAATGACAACGAACTTAAGAATTTCATAGATTATTTGCATAGTACTACTGAGTTTTTAAGATTTACTTTTAATAGCTCAGATTTAGAAATGGACTTTCTTGATGTTAAAGTCAGAAAATCTGATTGTAATGAAATTATTAGTAGCATTTATCAAAAACCCACTAGGAAGAATGCATTATTACACAAAGCAAGTATGCACCCTAGGCATATTCCTAGAAATAAACTGAAAGGACAGGTATTTAGAGTTCTATGCCTACATAATAAGGACGATGATGCTAAAGCAGCCCTTGCAAATTTAAAGTTAGAGTTTTTAGATAGTCTTGTCTATCTCTCCTGTCGCATAGCCCCTATCACTGAAGCATGGAAATTAAGAAATAGCAGATGCAGACCTTATTTTACAACTATGACAGATAACGAAGACAGAAATACTCATACTTCAAACACTAATAATTTCCGAGCAGTTTTTCAATACTCTAACAATGTTAATGAATATACGAAGATTATAAAGAGAAATTGATATTTACTTCAAGTACCACCAGAGTTGACTAATATAATCAGTGAAACTCCATTATTTTCTTTCAGGAATAGCAACTCTTTAAAGCAATATTTATGTTATAGAACAGAACCTAATAGATTTGATTTTTCTACACGTTGGTACTTTTCCATGCAGACGTTGTACTGCATGTAAATATATTCATAGCAACAAGACATTTATTCTTCCTCTACGTAAATTTACTACAACCAGTTATAGCTATGCCGATTGTAGAACTGCTAATGTTGTGTATTTTTGTTTCTGTCAAAAATGTTTTGCATATTATGTAGGAAAAACTAATAGGGTCATGAACGACAGGATCCTTGAGCATGTTAGAGATGTAAATAATTGTAAAAAGACAAGTGCACTGCCAAATCATGTTAGAAAAACTGATTTGTCTCATACGTTTAAGTTTTTTGTTATTTAACATGTCCTCTCAAATATACGGGGAGGTGACTTAGAAAATACTACAGAAAGAATAGAACAAAAATGGATTCTTAAGTCGAATGCTGAGAAATATCCTGGCTTGAATGGAAATAGTTCCTTAAAACCTTTTTTAAAAGCCAGACCATTGAAGCACTAGAATTATTATATTATATTTCTTTAAGTATTTTAACTAAGTCTTTTATATATATTTATAGTAATGTTTTAACCATTTATTAGTATATTAATGCATATTTATGTTTTTATGCATATTTACATATATTTAATGTTACACATTTATAAGCATTGGAACATGTAACTATTGGATTGTCAGCTGACTTTATTGCATCTTCTATATAAGCTTTATTATGTTAAACTGCTGTGTCTGATGAAGCAACTAGTGTAGTTGTGAAAGCGCTAACCATTTTTATTTTTTCTATTTTTGGTTTGAATAAACATATGTTTGTGTGCTAACCTGGTGCATTTTATTTTATTTTAGAATTAGAAAAGCAATGGGAAGAAATAAAAAAAAAAAGCAGTACAAAAATGTGGAAAGCATTTCAGAAGTCATATAATAGGAAACAAGTGGATTTGATAGATTGTTATGCTTTGGGCAAGTCGGTGTAATAAGAGGAGGTATTTCAGTAGTTACAGAAAAAATGTTGGGACAGTATTTAGAAGTGTATGGAGTTCTAGCCCGAGCCCTTTAAAAAGAGAGTTGGTATAGTGTGCCAGGAAGAAAGGTTGATTAGGATTAATAAAGCCTATTGTGTATTTAACATTGTTACCTTTATTTTGGATTTTTAAGGACAGTGAAATGTGCTATTGGAAGTATAAGGTGAAAAGCATGGGTATGGATGAATTAAAATAGGGAAAAAAGAAGAAACGTGGAGTAAAGGAAATAACTGAATATGTAGGCAAAATGCAAATGTGGAAATTAGATATTAAACTAGGAAATGTGAAAAGGAAAGAATGGTATGAAAGGGTATGGAACAGAAATTATTACATTAAACCATGGAAGATTTGATTGTCAAAGGAAAAAGAGGAAAAACATTAAAGAGTGACAGGAAAGATGTAAAGAAATTTGGGATGCATCAGTCTGTTTGTGGAGAATGTTAGTAACTAAATTACCTGTGAAGGGGCAAATGAAATATCAGCAACTTTAAGAAAGATTATATAATGAGTATTGAGTTGAAAAGGTTCCTGAAGATGCTTTTCTGACATGTAAATAATTAGAATTTTTTGGATGAAGTTTGTAGACTCTTACAATTATCTCTAGTATTCTGAAATAATCCATTACAAGAGTTTAAACTGTAACAGTCAAACGTTGTACTTTGTGTGATTGTGTAAAATTTGATTCAGAGACAAGATTAGCTGCAATCAGCAAGACCTCATTGTTGACTAATTTGCATGTCCTTGAATAATGTGTTGTTCCTTCTAGTGACAACAGCACTCTTCAGTGGTAATTACCAATGGCAACCCATTCACTGTGTTGGCAGAGGCACCCCATTCAGTCTCTCGCTCACATACAGACATTCATGCACACACAAAGTCATAGACGTGCCGTCATGCACAAAGATGTGCAAGCAACATGAAGCCCCCCTCCACTCAGTATCATTAAGCATTAATACAAACAGACACACACCTACACTATCAATCCCATAACTAATGCCCTATTGTTAAGAGTCAGGTCAATTTTATTTATTTGCAGTTGGTTAACCAGGATAGTCCATTGGGCCAATAAGAACCCATTTTCAATGGAGTCCTGGGGAGAAAAGCTCCAAAACAAAGGTTAAAACAATTATTACAGCAGCTTACAATTTCAAATTATTAGTAGGTTAAACACAAAGCTTTAAAGCAGTGGTAACAAAAGATTGCAGCAGTTTACAATGTCAGTCATTTGTGGGTTGCAAACTAAATAAAGATTAAACTGTTACAAAGTAATTTTTAGGTTTTATTTTGTAGAACAACCCAGATTTAAGTAGGAGCAAAGAAAGAGTTTAGGTAAAAATTTGTAGAAAAATAAAAGCATTGTGGTAGTGTATATATATATATATATATATATATATATATATATATATATATATATATATATATATATATATATATATATATAGTTTCTTCAGATGAATAGTAGGGTTAGAGAACTACAGTTGACTTAATTATTTGGTGTCTGGTAATATATGAATAAGTTGAAGGTAGTAAGTGGAGAATAGGCTATGAGGGGTGGGAGCAGGAGCATTCCCAAGAGGATGTTAGATGTGAGTGCAGTGATTTTTTTAAAAGCAGGGAGGTAGGTGGTGATACGGATGGAGGGAGGAAGGGAGTTCCATAGTCGTGCCAGGGCAAAGGACAGGAGGTTTTTTCCTGGAGAGTGAAGGGGTTTATAGGTTTTGGTTATTAGATCTTAGAATTCTTTGTGGCAGGTGCATTTTAAAGGTAGAGCTGAGAGAGGGACAGAGAGATGGATGAAAAATGAGTTTGTGAGCAAAAGTGAGCTGAATATAGGAGAGATAGTTGGGAAGCTCTAGCCAGCTGAGTTTGTAAAGAGATGTACAGTGATGGGTAGATGATTTGTTACAAGTGGCAAATTTGGCAATTTTATTATAACAGGAGGACAGTTTAGTTTTGAGAGATGATTGTAGGTTTGTTAGGAGAGGGGCACCATAAAGAAGGGAAGGGATGAGAAATGTAGTAGCAAGAGTGAGTTTAGTAGATGTAGTGAGGAATCGATTGTGTCGGTAGAGCATGCCAAGTTTTTGGTGGGTTTTTTATGTTTAGTTGTAGGTGGCTATTGAATTTAAGCTGATTATCTATTTGGACTCCTAGTAGTTTAGTTTCAGATACTAGTTCAAGAGGTGTGTTATTCTGGCTAGTGATGGAGAATAGTTTTCTATCAATGGTGTTAGTTATTGAGGGGGTAAATACCATAAGTTTGGTTTTTGATGCATTTAGTGCTAGATGATTGTCCTTCATCCACTGTTCTGTAGTAGAGAAGGCATATTGAGTCAGTTTTAGGAGAGCAGGGATGGATGTGGCTGCACAGATAATTGTAGAGTCATCTGCATATTGAATAAGTTTAGCATGAGGAATTGAGTGGAAGAAATCATAATGAATATATTGAAGAGGAGAGGACCCAAAATGGATCATTGGGGGACACCAGTGGGTGTGTTAAGGAAAGAGGAGGTGGCGTTTTTCCACTTGACAGCTTGTTGCCTGTTAGAGAGATAGCTGGTGAACCAGTTAAGAGAGAAGTGGATAGGTTTAGTTTAGATAGCTTAGTTAGGAGAAGGTTGTGAGAGATAGTGTCAAAGGCCTTAGAGAGGTCAAGATAGAGAGTAGATACAGTAGAACCAGAATCTTTGGCTTTATTTACGGTTTCCAGGAAGGATAGGAGGGCAGTCATGGTGTTGTGACTGGGTCTGAATCCGTGTTGTGTGGAAGTTAGCAAGTTATTATCTAAGAGACAGGGAAGAAGTTGAAGATGGATGCATTTCTCTAAGAGTTTTGATATGGGAGAGAGGATGGCGATAGGATGAAAGTTAGTAATATTGTAATTATTGCCTCCTTTGTGTAGGGAAATGATGAAAGCCTTTTTCCAGAGTGTCGGTACAAGACCTTCTTGGATAGAGCGATTGATAAGGATGCTGATGGGGAAGGCAATGGCTTCAGCTGCTATGCTGAGGAAGGATGAGGGAATGTTATCAAGGGCATTGGTGCATGGTTTAAGCCTTTGCAGGAGTTTTCTTATGGTAGAAGTAGGAATGGGTTTTAGGGAGAATGGTGGAAGTTGAGAGACTGGGGATGAAGGGGGTGATAAGTGGGGGGATGTAGAAGTAGGAGGTGAGGGATGATTGGAGAAGGATGAAGTTAGTTTGGTAATAGAGTCTGTGAAGAAAGTATTGAATTGGGTAGCCAGATCTATATCTAGTGCATTAGGGTCTGGGCTAGGGTTATCAGTGGAACCAGGTTTTAGGAGGGTAGTGATGCCTTTCCAAAATTTTTGAGGGTTGGTTTTGTGATTGTTTTGGAGTAGTGAGAAGTATTTCTGTCTATCTACTGTGATAAGCTTTTTAACAGTATTGCAAAGTCAACTTGTCCTGTTGTGAAGAGCCAGGTCAACTTGCACTCTCTCTCTCTCTCTCTCTCATGCGCACATACAAGAACACATGTACACATATAGACACACATGCATGCAGTCTTCTGAGACCACTCATACCCCTGCAGACATGCACATACACTGACACACACATACCCACACACACTCACAGTCCCCCATCAATACTACATTTCCATGTTATCTTACCTAACCTTACCTGTAATGTAGTCTCCTCACTTACTATAATAGAACAAGGCAGCTGCTGATGCTAATTTATGAAGCCCAGTGGTTCTCTGAATCATGTGGCTGCATAATTCCCTTCTCTCAAGTATTTCTAGGCAAGACAACATGGCTAGTTAGCTTAAGGTGCTCCCCTAGACTGTCCTCATTAGCATTTAGCATGGTGGTGGAGACAGTCCACTGTGGTCTTTCTACCGACCATGTAGAATCACTATGGTGGGCCTATCTCTGAATCAGAAAGGGCATCTATGAGTGGATGGCTACTAATTTTTTGGGACTTACCACTCACAGTAACCCTAAGTACCAGTGTTTCTATATTTTAGGAAAAAATTAATATGACATTATAAGGAACATGTATAAATATGAACAGAAATGCAGTAGAAAAGATAGTAAGAATGTTGTTTATATGTAAATATAGATATAAAAAAATGTTGTATAATAAGGCACCAGACTGTGTAATTGTATTATATAGAATACACAAATCACTGCATCAAGAAAGGGTGGAGGTAGAGGAATATGCTGAAAATGTTACACATATAAAATATAAATTAATTAAAATTATTTTGTGAGTGAAATATGATGTGCAACTAGTACTGAAAGCATGCGAATGCAGTGAAATTAAAAAAGACTGTATAACATGCTAGAAAGTATTGGTAAGGTATACATGGTCATAAGAGTAAGTGGCCTTCTAATAGCTATGGAATCTATGATAAATAATTAATGCTCTCCTACTTTTTTTGATAACTCTTTCAGGATCTTTTACATTGACTTGAGCTACCACCAACTCGGGCAGATGAAATCTCAGTTTAATGTCTCATCTGAAGGGCAACACGCTCAGGAATGCAGCACCTCCTAATGCTACGCTGCAGTGTCAATATTAGAAAGATTAATCTAATGACCTGGGGTGCAGAGATTGTGAACAAAATCAGACTTATTCATAAAAAATGCTTACTTTAGCAGTCTAAACAATAATACACTGAAAGAAAAGGAAGGGATAATTTTCTCAGTGACTCGTCTTCTCATGCACTCAAAAATGTGCTACTATGGCACAAACATGCAGACAAATTAAAAAAAATTGTTTGAGTTCCATAATAATGGATATATGGGTATAATAATTTGAAGCAGAAAAGGGGGTACTATTTAACTTTCAAAACTCTAGTTATAAAATCAAATCTAGCTTAAAGTACAAAACCTATTTAGCCTTCTTAACAATTCTTCCAGATCTAATTATAAACTGATTTGAATTCGGGTGCTGATCTTATTTAATTAGAACAGAAAACTGAAATGGAAATATTATGAATGTAGCACATTGTCAGTTTACACTGAGGTGAATGACAGGTTGTAGTGGCAACAGCTTAAACAAAAAGTGGTGGGTCACACCAAATTCATTAGCCTGACCAGCAATCTAAATCATGAATAGAGCTACAACAATGCTTATTTAAGATGAAACAATGAATCTACTACTATTAGATGCAGAACAGTATGAGTCTGTTAGAGGTAGATCTTTAGTTCTGAATTATGTAGTATTGTTTCAAGAGGGAGTGATAGTCGAATGTAAAGGGAGGTATGTAAACTTTGAGGAAGGAATGATAGTGCATGACGGTTATCTTGACCTTGGTAAGGCTTATGGCACTATTCCCATAAGAGAATAAACCCCAAATTAAGAACTTTGAATGACAATCTACATAATTCAGTGGGTAAAACACTGTTTAAGCATCAGGTCATAAACAATTCAGGATGGGGGTTACCTGTCTCTACTATGTTGATTACTAGACGTGAACTAACGGGATCAGTACTGGGGTCACATATATATATATTTTTTACTATTCTGAGATATAAAAGTAGAAAGTAGGTACTAGTAACAAGATATGCTAAAGACTGCTGATAAGATAACTATCACTTCCATAAAAGATGTTAAAGTTCCCAAAGATGGTCGACAAAAATATACACCTTGCACAGTAGAAACAACCTCACATTTAATGTCAGTTAAATGTAGCATCCTGCGACTTGACACAAATGGCATAGTTTATGATCAACTGGTCAAATTGTTAAAAAAAATGACATCATCATTAAAATATTAGGGGTGTTGCTAAGCAAAACTATATACTTTTAACTAATGTGTGTCTACCATATTCAGGAAAAGTGTACCCTGTGGCCCATGTAAGTGTAAGTGACATGCCTAGTCACTCCAGTGAGATCCCTTTGCCATTTTACACCTTACTGAAATAACCTATTATTGAATACTATGTGCCATTTCACACCTTACTGAAATAACCTATTATTGAATACTATGTGCCATTTCACACCTTACTGAAATAACCTATTATTGAATACTATGTGCCATTTCACACCTTACTGAAATAACCTATTATTGAATACTATGTGGCATTTTACAGCTCTTTACCAGGCTGCCTGAAACAACTTGAAAAACGAACAACGATTCATTACTACAAAAGGCACAAAACTAGATAAACTATTCAGGAAAACTTCAGGAGTTGTCATTACATTCTTTGAAGTTTGGTTAAAGATGTTCTCTGGTTCTCTTTGAAAGTTAATGCCCAGAATTCACCACTAGGAGAGCTAACTGGCTGAGGGACTTAATAACAATATTACAAATACTGATAACATTAAAAGTAGGTAACTACATAAAGACAACTTTCCAAGATAATGGAATAAGGTCCACATTACAATTAAAAAATCTGTCTACCTAACTCTCTGTATCAATCCATCCCATACCTCTCAAGTGTACCTCATTACGAGGAATGTACCTCATTTGGGGTCTTAAAAAGTTCATGTTCCTCAAAGTTCCCTCAAGTTCCACATTGAAAGACTCTGTCACACATTCAGTGTTAGGATTTTTTTTAAGTAAACTCCATTGTAAATAGAAATGAATCATATTAATTCATTAAAAGATCTTCTCTAAAAGTAAAACCAGCATATGTTAACCATCCTATGACCTTTCTAGTTGAAGTTGTTAGTAAGCCATTAGTATGTGTTCCACATTTTGCCCATTTGTTCCACATTATGAGGGCTAGTGTTCCTCATTTTGGACATGGACGGTTGAGAGCTATGATCCATCCATCTATATCCATGTATTGTGTGTGTATGTATGTATGTATGTATGGGGAGGTACTGCTGTTTGTGTATGCATATGTGCATGTGTGAGACAGAACCTATGAACCCATAAACCTATAAGCACTATGGTAGCACACCTAGTACGGACAGGTAGGAAATAAGGTATCCTATAACTTTTCTGCCAATCAGCATTCTTTTTAGTAAATGTAAATAATGGATATGTTTTTAAAATATCAGTTGATCTGTAAAAGCATCTTCCTTCAGGGGTTTTATTAGTATCCTTCTCTAGGAATTTATTAAAGTAAGTTCCACAGACCCAAGAGTCATGGATCTGGTGTCAGCAAAATTATATTCTGCAGCAACTACTGCAGATCACTTCTCTCATAGATGCACAGACTTTGACTACAACAAAGAGAAATGTGTGGAGCTGCCTGATGGCAAAAAAATAAATAAAAAGATATCAACTGACAAACTATCCAAGTACGATTTATAACCTATGCATATAACAGCTAATCAGGCAGTACATCTCTAGGCAGTGAATGGCTCTGTCCCAAGATGGGAGTATGGAACTGAAAGAATTAGTTCGGAAAAAAAAAATATATTCACATTTTAGAAGAAGTGGCATTAGGATGGTATAATTCTCATAAAGGAGAGCTACTAGAAAGGGAAAGGAAGGGAGCTAGTCTCAGGAAGTCAAGGATGAACACCAGTTAAAACCAAACCTGCAGGCTGAATGGTGGAGAGACAAGTCTGCTAGACATGATGCCCAAGTACCCCTAAGTAGACAAATTTCTCAGCGTGGGATGGAGAAGCAATATTGTCAATAAAATTGCCTTACCAGTCATAGTTGAGCCTAAGTCTTGATATCCACCAGGAAACATGGACAGGAGGCTGCTGCTCATGAATTCGTACTGAACTGAGGCCTAAAACCTGCCGAGTGCCTATAACTTGCAGCATATGTAAACATATGCAACGTATATAGTGGCAGTGCTGTAACTGGCTCTTTAAGGCGAGTTTCAAGTAGTGTGGTCAATGTGCTATATGATTTCAACACATTATAGCTAAGCCTCGTCATTTGTCATCCTGACGATAAGTTTGCTTGACTGTGTACATATACTATGTACCTAACTAACTGGGGTGACACTGGATACTGTTACATCCAATCTAGGAAATAATCTCAGTTAAAGACCAGACTGAAAGGATTCCTATCAGCTTCAAAGCTATCATAGCCCTAGCAAGCAAGCCAGTGGGAATCAAGTGAAATGGGCCAGGTTATGATATAAAGCTAGTTGCCCTCAAATCATGGCTAAAATCTCTGGCTAAGGCTGAGGATTCCTTTTGCCCCTTTAAGACTGCAAAACTAAACATCTCCACCCAACTCAACCACTGAGAGGTGCTGAGAATGAGACTGGCCTCCTTCCATGAATTTGAGAATATGTATAATCTGCCTTAGTACCACAGAATTGCCCAGGAACACCCCAAGCCACAGAACGTAGAATCATAAATGCCACCCCCCATCCTCCTTTTAACTTGCTATACCAAGCAAAAGATTTGGGCCACAATCCTCTTACTGATAGACAGGATAATCTCAGTGATGCCTCCTCACTTGTAAACATTAATTTCCAGTAAAGCCTCTGATACTGCAGCCCCAGGAAATGAGTGGAAGAATTAGCTCATAGAAAATATCAGCATTACTTCTCCTCCAGAAAGGTAAACTACTGAGAGTAAAAAGCTCAAGATCTAACCAAATGAGCAACTACTTCCTACAAGGGGGTAAAGTCCAATGTCCCCTTGCTTGATAAGATATCACTCTATGAACTAGTAAGTGTACCACAATGAGAGTATCCTGGAAGAAGCAAGACTTCATGTTCATAGGTAGGTACTAGGCTATCGGCCCTAGGACCCATACAAGCCTAGCCAAAAAATGTACCCTGGCTTTCACCACCCAAGAAAATTATTTTCCTATGCCCCTGTTGAGCAGAGCCACAGAAGTGATCCCCGGGGTGAATTTCCCATTTCCCATCCAATCATCAAGATTTTTCTTGAAGAGTGCTAATGAGGAGCTCTGTTTGACATAGATAGGTAGTCTGTTCCAGAGTATGGGAAGTCTCTGGGACAGGAATCTATCCCTCCGGCATGTTCTGTTTATTATGGTGACAAGGTTAAGGTCCCTAGAGCATGTAGCTCTGAGGGATTGGGATTTCTTTAAGTGGAGCATGTCCAACAGCTCTGGGTTTGACATAGCTTTGTATGTTAGGCAGAGATCGCCCCTGAGTAGGCGATATGCGATGGAGTAAAGCTGTAGTTTTTTTGAGATGGTCTGCATAGGGCATCTTTTTGAGGCCAGTGATCCTCTTTGTGAGGTATTTCTGTGGTCTTTCCAGTTGTTGTAGATATCTTGTGAGGTACATACCCAAAAGGGGCAGTGTACTCTATAATGGGTCTAATGAGTGATGAGTAGAGGGGAACAATGACCTCTTTTTTTCTGGATGAGAATCCTTTTAGGATGAGATGAGCCACGTAGAAGGATTTCCTGACCACTGTGGCGATGTGATTATCAAAGGAGAGACTACTGTCTACCTGTGTCCCAAGGTCTCTTATCACATTTTCGGCATTAAGTAGACTACCAGCTATGTGGTAGTTCATGGGTACAGAGTTTTTACCAAAGGGGATGACAATACACTTTTTGGCATTGAGCTTCAGGCCATGGCTTTGACACCAGGTATCTGTCTCAG